>NC_056430.1:788078-1088078 GCF_018296145.1 Oncorhynchus tshawytscha | reverse complement strand
TGTGCTATCATTCCACTCCTTGCCATGCCAAAGAGTAGCAAAGTGGCACAAAATAGACTGGAACCCAGGCTGATGGATCGACAAGTTCGATATTAGTTGACTTTTAGAAAGTTGGAGAAGATCTGCTTGGAGATGATCTGAAGCCTTAAAATGGAGGTTGATGCTCATACAGCCACCAGAGGACACGGTGACGTCATGAGGTGGCGGGCAGAAGAATAGCTGAAATCGGGGCGCAAAGACAGCTATAAAAAAGGGTAACTCTCGTGACTAAATGTCCTCACAATACGCACATTTAATCATGTAATCATTTAAACATTACACAACCCAGGAATGGGGGGAAAGCAATGAATGAATGAATGAATGAATGAATGAATATATATATATATATATATAGGACATGGAAGTGTAACGGATGTGAAACGGCTAGCTTAGTTAGCGGTGGTGCAACGTCACTTGCTCTGAGACCTTGAAGTAGTAGTTCCCCTTGCTCTGCAAGGGCCGCGGCTTTTGTGGAGGGCTGGGTAACGATGCTTCGTGGGTGTCAGTTGTTGATGTGTGCAGAGGGTCCCTGGTTCGCGCCCGGGTATGGGCGAGGGGACGGTCTAAAGTTACACTGTTACAGAAGCACAATTGTTTTCCTTATTTTTAGCTAGTTAGTGACAAGCTAACGTAGCATGCATTCCAACCAGCGTAACTACACGTGAGTGGAGATATTGTTCGTCACCCAATAACAGGTGACAGGCAGTGGATATAGCAAAATAAGAATAATAATTAGCAAGTTCGCTAGCGAGCTAGATCATACTTCAGCTAATTCTACATTCAATCGTGTCTGACAGTGACAGAACATATAGTCCAGGGCCCTTTACCATCAAAAAGTGCTGAAACCGCTACAGAATAAAGCATCAGATTTGGTAGAGATGCTCTTTGGGATGCTTTAATTGATATTAGAAAGGGTGTCCCCAAAAATTGGGGCATGGCACCCGTATTATAATTTTTTTGTTGTACATAATCCAATATGGCCACCAATAATGAAATCACATTTTGGAAAGATGATATTACTGTTGAATTGTTTTCATTTATAATACAGATCTTAATATGCCGATATATTTACTAAGTAACCTGCCTACAGGTGCAGAAATAGCCTGGAAACTACTACACGAATCACCTCAACAAAATGTTTTAAAAAAAGAAAAGTAAAACATGTGATCAAGTAAAACAAATTGCCAACACACCCTAGGAGTTACATTATGTAGCTAGGGTGGCAGGTAGACTAGTGGTTAGAGTGTAGAGGCGGTAGGTAGCCTAGTGGTTAGAGTGTAGAGGCGGTAGGTAGCCTAGTGGTTAGAGTGTAGAGGCGGCAGGTAGACTAGGGTTAGCCTAGTGGTTAGAGTGTAGGGGCAGGTAGTGGTTAGGTAGACTAGTGGTTAGAGTGTAGAGGAGGCAGGTAGCCTAGTGGTTAGAGTGTAGGGGTGGCAGGTAGACTAGTGGTTAGAGTGTAGAGGAGGCAGGTAGAGTGGTTAGAGGTAGAGGTGGCTAGTGGTTAGAGTGTAGAGTGTAGGACTGGTGGTTAGGTAGACAGGTAGACTAGTGGTTAGAGTGTAGAGGTTAGGTAGGTAGACTAGTGGTTAGAGTGTAGAGGTGGCAGGTAGACTAGTGGTTAGAGTGTAGGGGTGGCAGGTAGGTAGACTGGTGGTTAGAGTGTAGAGTGGTTAGAGTGTAGGGGTGCAGGTAGCCTAGTGGTTAGAGAGGTGGCAGGTAGCCTGGTGGTTAGAGGTAGGGCAGGTAGCCTAGTGGTTAGAGTGTAGAGGTGGCAGGTAGCCTGGTGGTTAGAGTGTAGAGGGTTAGGCAGGTAGCCTAGTGGTTAGAGTGTAGAGGTGGCAGGTAGACTAGTGGTTAGAGTGTAGGGGTGGCAGGTAGTCTAGTGGTTAGAGTGTAGTGTAGGTAGGTGGCAGGTAGCCTAGTGGTTAGAGTGTAGAGGTTAGGCAGGTAGCCTAGTGGTTAGAGTGTAGAGGAGGCAGGTAGTCTAGTGGTTAGAGTGTAGGGGTGGCAGGTAGACTGGTGGTTAGAGTGTAGAGGTGGCAGGTAGACTGGTGGTTAGAGGGTAGGGAGGCAGGTAGCCTGGTGGTTAGAGTGTAGGGGGCAGGCAGGTAGACTGGTGGTTAGAGTGTAGAGGTGGCAGGTAGACTGGTGGTTAGAGTGTAGAGGTGGCAGGTAGACTAGTGGTTAGAGTGTGTAGGGTGGTTAGGCAGGTAGTCTAGTGGTTAGAGGGTAGAGGAGGCAGGTAGTCTAGTGGTTAGAGGGTAGAGGAGGCAGGTAGTCTAGTGGTTAGAGTGTAGGGAGGCAGGTAGACTGGTGGTTAGAGGTAGGTGTAGTGGTTAGGTGGCAGGTAGACTAGTGGTTAGAGGGTAGGGAGGCAGGTAGCCTAGTGGTTAGAGGGTAGAGGAGGCAGGTAGCCTAGTGGTTAGAGGGTAGAGGTGGCAGGTAGCCTAGTGTGGTTAGAGGAGGCAGGTAGAGTGGTTAGGTGGCAGGTAGCCTAGTGGTTAGAGGGTAGGGGAGGCAGGTAGCCTAGTGGTTAGAGTGTAGAGGAGGCAGGTAGACTAGTGGTTAGTGTGTAGAGGAGGCAGGTAGACTAGTGGTTAGAGGTAGAGGCGGCAGGTAGCCTAGTGGTTAGAGTGTAGAGGAGGCAGGTAGCCTAGTGGTTAGAGTGGTTAGAGGAGGCAGGTAGCCTAGTGGTTAGGTAGGGCAGGTAGCCTAGTGGTTAGAGTGTAGAGGCCAGGTAGCCTGGTGGTTAGTGGATCGAGAGGAGCCGCAGGTAGCCTAGTGGTTAGTGTGTAAGGAGGCAGGTCTGTCATTCTGCCCCTGGTTAGTGTGTAGAAGGCAGGTAGCCTAGTGGTTCCCAGAGCCAGTGGTTAGTGTGTTCCTAGACCCACTGCCTAGGTAACCCACTGGTTACCAGTTAACCCACTGTTCCTAGACCAGTTAACCCACTGTTCCTAGACCAGTAACCCACTGTTCCTAGGTTAGTGTTCCTAGACCAGTTAACCCACTGTTCCTAGACCAGTTAACCCACTGTTCCTAGACCAGTTAACCCACTGTTCCTAGACCAGTTAACCCACTGTTCCTAGACCAGTTAACCCACTGTTCCCAGACCAGTTAACCCACTGTTCCCAGACCAGTTAACCCACTGTTCCCAGACCAGTGACCCACTGTTCCCAGACCAGTTGACCCACTGTTCCCAGACCAGTTGACCCACTGTTCCCAGACCAGTGGTTACTGTTCCCAGACCAGGACCCACTGTTCCCTAGACCAGTTGACCCACTGTTCCCAGACCAGTTAGCCCACTGGTTCCCAGACCAGTGACCCACTGTTCCCAGACCAGTTGACCCACTGGTTCCCAGACCAGTTGACCCACTGTTCCCAGACCAGTTGCCCACTGTTCCCAGACCAGTTGACCCACTGTTCCCAGACCAGTAAAAACTGTTCCCCCTGACCAGTTGACCCACTGTTCCCAGACCAGTTGACCCACTGTTCCCAGACCAGTTAACCCACTGTTCCCAGACCAGTTAACCCACTGTTCCCAGACCAGTTACCCACTGTTCCCAGACCAGTTAACCCACTGTTCCCAGACCAGTTAACCCACTGTTCCTAGACCAGTTAACCCACTGTTCCTAGACCAGTTAACCCACTGTTCCTAGACCAGTTAACCCACTGTTCCTAGACCAGTTAACCCACTGTTCCTAGACCAGTTAACCCACTGTTCCTAGACCAGTTAACCCACTGTTCCTAGACCAGTTAACCCACTGTTCCTAGACCAGTTAACCCACTGTTCCTAGACCAGTTAACCCACTGTTCCTAGACCAGTTAACCCACTGTTCCTAGACCAGTTAACCCACTGTTCCTAGACCAGTTAACCCACTGTTCCTAGACCAGTTAACCCACTGTTCCTAGACCAGTTAACCCACTGTTCCTAGACCAGTTAACCCACTGTTCCTAGACCAGTTAACCCACTGTTCCTAGACCAGTTAACCCACTGTTCCTAGACCAGTTAACCCACTGTTCCTAGACCAGTTAACCCACTGTTCCTAGACCAGTTAACCCACTGTTCCTAGACCAGTTAACCCACTGTTCCCAGACCAGTTAACCCACTGTTCCCAGACCAGTTGACCACTGTTCCCAGACCAGTTGACCCACTGTTCCCAGACCAGTTGACCCACTGTTCCCAGACCAGTTGACCCACTGTTCCCAGACCAGTTGACCCACTGTTCCCAGACCAGTTGACCCACTGTTCCCAGACCAGTTGACCCACTGTTCCCAGACCAGTTGACCCACTGTTCCCAGACCAGTTGACCCACTGTTCCCAGACCAGTTGACCCACTGTTCCCAGACCAGTTGACCCACTGTTCCTAGACCAGTTAACCCACTGTTCCTAGACCAGTTAACCCACTGTTCCTAGACCAGTTAACCCACTGTTCCTAGACCAGTTAACCCACTGTTCCTAAACCAGTTAACCCACTGTTCCTAGACCAGTTAACCCACTGTTCCTAGACCAGTTAACCCACTGTTCCTAGACCAGTTAACCCACTGTTCCCAGACCAGTTAACCCACTGTTCCTAGACCAGTTAACCCACTGTTCCTAGACCAGTTAACCCACTGTTCCTAGACCAGTTGACCCACTGTTCCTAGACCAGTTGACCCACTGTTCCTAGACCAGTTGACCCACTGTTCCCAGACCAGTTGACCCACTGTTCCTAGACCAGTTGACCCACTGTTCCCAGACCAGTTAACCCACTGTTCCCAGACCAGTTAACCCACTGTTCCCAGACCAGTTAACCCACTGTTCCCCGGTCGGCTGTCATTATAAATAAGATTTTCTTCTTGAAAGGTTCAATTTTAAAAATGATTGTGATGTGCAGGATGACTCATAACCCACAGTCCCCTGTGGTTATATAACGGGGGCGGGCAGGTTAAGGGAATTATAAATGTAGAATTCTTGTGCGATTTATTATCTACAGACTACATTGGAAGTTTTTTCATTTCATTTTTTTTTTTTGTATTTTTGTATTTTTTAAACCGGGCACGTGTGTGTGCCATCACTTGCATGTTGATTGTACCCACACACAAGACGCGATCATGAAACGCAGGTTAAAATATCAACTGTGAATCAACTATATTATAGTCGTGCCGGTCGGTGTCACTACAGCAAGGATTGGTTGAAGCTCAAATGTTAAATTCAAATCTCCCTACCATCATATCTAAGCCAACATGACACAAATAGATGAAATTTCACTAAATCAACTTAATTTGTTGGTACACAGCACACTCCCCCACCTCTCGTCATGAGCCACCCGGCCGTTATAGAGAACCACATACCGGATTTTTAACAGGGGTCAGGGGGGTGTTTCCAACCAGCTCAGTATCTAGGAGGTGATATTAGGTGACAACTGGAGGTCCTGTATAAAAACAACAACTCCGCCATGCCCAGGGAAGCACAGGAAGTGTGCATGTCCTGACTTCTGCAGAGGCCGTATCACCGTAAATACTGCACGGACAATGCAGACCTCAGATTTACCACGGAGCGCCTTTTGGGACACCAGCCGTGCTGCACTTGGCGGGGTACTAGGCGATATTTCACTGGACGTCTGAAAAGCACTTTACTTCAAACATTTCCAAAGGCAAAGTCATGCCATAACTAGTCATAATTTATGTAGTCGGCGTGTTAGTTATTAAGACAGACACACTCGGCCCCACCTCAGACATTGAGCAATGCAAACGGAAGATGATGTCATTTCACTTAGTTAGCTAGACTAGCTCCTGGAAACAAATATCAGACTGATAGAAAGTTGTTGTAAAAGATTGCCAAACTCACCTGTCACGAAGGGGATCAGAGTCCCACACAAAATGACAGTAAGAAGGGACAGACTTTTCGCCATGGCTCCGTTAATTCCGATGCTTAACACGAACCCCGGTAGAATAGCTACTTCCTAAGTCCCTAACAAAATGACAAACCAAGTAGTGATGGGAGATTGATGCAGTATTCAACGCATACTAATCCGATACAATGTACAGATGCGCTTTTCAAACGAAGATAATGGATATACCAACAAGATTACTTGTCTCTCTCCGCCCAACAATGGGAGTTGGTGTCCACAAAGCGGCACCGTAGGCTGTCTAGCTCCCCCCCTCCTTCTATCCTTCTTCTTCCTTAAAGTTTTATGTCAGACTACACCTATTGGTGTTCTACCGCCACCTAGTGTACAGGGTCTACTTTGATTATTATGGTGCTCAGCAAACAAATGGTATATGTCCATGCCTCCATTTACTGTTTTGGCTGTATATCAGCCCAAATATTTAACACAATAAAAATAAACAAAAACCAAATTCAATGTATTCATTATTCAGATTCAACTGCCAACGCCCATCCCTACAGGCTCTGGGGCCTGAGAATGAAGAGCATCTTTGGACAGTATTCTTTGCAATGTTTTGGTAGTGAATTCCTGGAAACCCAAAAACCTTTCAGCAACAGACACTATCATGTCCAGTTTCTTGGACTTGTTGTTTGTTTGTGCAGTACAATTAATCACATGTGTGATAAATACCATAAAATCCACCTTCTTCACACTCAGACTGTTGGATATGCCAACAGCCAGAATAGCTAGTACAGTTTTTCAATGGGATCTGTCCATAGGGGGAGCCTGGGCAACTGAAATGCCTGACCTTTTTCAACAGTCTGACTGTGAACATCTGTACGAAAACCAAATGAAGGGAGACATAAATATGATTTAAAACAACTGTTGATGCAATATGGAGGGGATTAATCATAAACCCAAATGGGTGGAGGGGATTAATCATAAACCCAAATGGGTGGAGGGGATTAATCATAAACCCAAATGGGTGGAGGGGATTAATCATAAACCCAAATGGGTGGAGGGGATTAATCATAAACCCAAATGGGTGGAGGGGATTAATCATAAACCCAAATGGGTGGAGGGGATTAATCATAAACCCAAATGGGTGGAGGGGATTAATCATAAACCCAAATGGGTGGAGGGGATTAATCATAAACCCAAATGGAGAACCTTTTGTTTGATTCAGGGTGAATTGGTGTGTGAGAGATATATTATGTATAACCTAACTAAAAGCAACAGATCGTTATGTGCACGGGTCAGATCAGGGATATTGCCTCTGTGTATTGAAACAGGTCAGATCAGGGATATTGCTTCTGCGTATTGAAACAGGTAAGATCAGGGATATTGCCTCTGTGTATTGAAACAGGTCAGATCAGGGATATTGCCTCTGTGTATTGAAACAGGTCAGATCAGGGATATTGCTTCTGCGTATTGAAACAGGTAAGATCAAATCAAATCAAATCAAATTTTATTTGTCACATACACATGGTTAGCAGATGTTAATGCGAGTGTAGCGAAATGCTTGTGCTTCTAGTTCCGACAATGCAGTAATAACCAACAAGTAATCTAACTAACAATTCCAAAAAAACTACTGTCTTATACACAGTGTAAGGGGATAAAGAATATGTACATAAGGATATATGAATGAGTGATGGTACAGAGCAGCATAGGCAAGATACAGTAGATGATATCGAGTACAGTATATACATATGAGATGAGTATGTAAACCAAGTGGCATAGTTAAAGTGGCTAGTGATACATGTATTACATAAGGATGCAGTCGATGATATAGAGTACAGTATCTACGTATGCATATGAGATGAATAATGTAGGGTAAGTAACATTATATAAGGTAGCATTGTTTAAAGTGGCTAGTGATATATTTACATCATTTCCCATCAATTCCCATGATTAAAGTGGCTGGAGTAGAGTCAGTGTCATTGACAGTGTGTTGGCAGTAGCCACTCAATGTTAGTGGTGGCTGTTTAACAGTCTGATGGCCTTGAGATAGAAGCTGTTTTTCAGTCTCTCGGTCCCAGCTTTGATGCACCTGTACTGACCTCGCCTTCTGGATGACAGCGGGGTGAACAGGCAGTGGCTCGGGTGGTTGATGTCCTTGATGATCTTTATGGCCTTCCTGTAGCATCGGGTGGTGTAGGTGTCCTGGAGGGCAGGTAGTTTGCCCCCGGTGATGCGTTATGCAGACCTCACTACCCTCTGGAGAGCCTTACGGTTGAGGGCGGTGCAGTTGCCATACCAGGCGGTGATACAGCCCGCCAGGATGCTCTCGATTGTGCATCTGTAGAAGTTTGTGAGTGCTTTTGGTGACAAGCCGAATTTCTTCAGCCTCCTGAGGTTGAAGAGGCGCTGCTGCGCCTTCCTCACGATGCTGTCTGTGTGAGTGGACCAATTCAGTTTGTCTGTGATGTGTATGCCGAGGAACTTAAAACTTGCTACCCTCTCCACTACTGTCCCATCGATGTGGATGGGGGTGTTCCCTCTGCTGTTTCCTGAAGTCCACAATCATCTCCTTAGTTTTGTAGACGTTGAGTGTGAGGTTATTTTCCTGACACCACACTCCGAGGGCCCTCACCTCCTCCCTGTAGGCCGTCTTGTCGTTGTTGGTAATCAAGCCTACCACTGTTGTGTCGTCCGCAAACTTGATGATTGAGTTGGAGGCGTGCGTGGCCACGCAGTCGTGGGTGAACAGGGAGTACAGGAGAGGGCTCAGAACGCACCCTTGGGGGCCCCAGTGTTGAGGATCAGCGGGGAGGAGATGTTGTTGCCTACCCTCACCACCTGGGGGCGGCCCGTCAGGAAGTCCAGTACCCAGTTGCACAGGGCGGGGTCGAGACCCAGGGTCTCGAGCTTGATGACGAGCTTGGAGGGTACTATGGTGTTGAATGCCGAGCTGTAGTCGATGAACAGCATTCTCACATAGGTATTCCTCTTGTCCAGATGGGTTAGGGCAGTGTGCAGTGTGGTTGAGATTGCATCGTCTGTGGACCTATTTGGGCGGTAAGCAAATTGGAGTGGGTCAAGGGTGTCAGGTAGGGTGGAGGTGATATGGTCCTTGACTAGTCTCTCAAAGCACTTCATGATGACGGATGTGAGTGCTACGGGCGGTAGTCGTTTAGCTCAGTTACCTTAGCTTTCTTGGGAACAGGAACAATGGTGGCCCTCTTGAAGCATGTGGGAACAGCAGACTGGTATAGGGATTGGTTGAATATGTCCGTAAACACACCGGCCAGCTGGTCTGCGCATGCTCTGAGGGCGCGGCTGGGGATGCCGTCTGGGCCTGCAGCCTTGCGAGGGTTAACACGTTTAAATGTCTTACTCACTTCGGCTGCAGTGAAGGAGAGACCGCATGTTTTCGTTGCAGGCCGTGTCAGTGGCACTGTATTGTCCTCAAAGCGGGCAGGGATATTGTCTCTGCGTATTGAAACAGGTCAGATCAGGGATATTGTCTCTGCGTATTGAAACAGGTCAGATCAGGGATATTGTCTCTGCGTATTGAAACAGGTCAGATCAGGGATATTGTCTCTGTGTATTGAAACAGGTCAGATCAGGGATATTGTCTCTGCGTATTGAAACAGGTCAGATCAGAGATATTTGCTCTGCGTATTGAAACAGGTAAGATCAGAGATATTGTCTCTGCGTATTGAAACAGGTCAGATCAGAGATATTGTCTCTGCGTATTGAAACAGGTCAGATCAGGGATATTGTCTCTGCGTATTGAAACAGGTCAGATCAGGGATATTGTCTCTGCGTATTGAAACAGGTCAGATCAGGGATATTGTCTCTGCGTATTGAAACAGGTCAGATCAGGGATATTGTCTCTGCGTATTGAAACAGGTCAGATCAGGGATATTGTCTCTGTGTATTGAAACAGGTCAGATCAGGGATATTGTCTCTGCGTATTGAAACAGGTCAGATCAGGGATATTGCCTCTGCGTATTGAAACAGGTCAGATCAGGGATATTGCCTCTGCGTATTGAAACAGGTCAGATCAGGGATATTGCCTCTGTGTATTGAAACAGGTTAGATCAGAGATATTGTCTCTGCGTATTGAAGCAGGTCAGATCAGAGATATTGTCTCTGCGTATTGAAACAGGTCAGATCAGGGATATTGTCTCTGCGTATTGAAACAGGTCAGATCAGAGATATTGTCTCTGCGTATTGAAACAGGTAAGATCAGGGATATTGTCTCTGCGTATTGAAACAGGTCAGATCAGGGATATTGTCTCTGCGTATTGAAACAGGTCAGATCAGGGATATTGTCTCTGCGTATTGAAACAGGTCAGATCAGGGATATTGTCTCTGCGTATTGAAACAGGTCAGATCAGGGATATTGTCTCTGCGTATTGAAACAGGTCAGATCAGAGATATTGTCTCTGCGTATTGAAGCAGGTCAGATCAGAGATATTGTCTCTGCGTATTGAAACAGGTCAGATCAGGGATATTGTCTCTGCGTATTGAAACAGGTCAGATCAGAGATATTGTCTCTGTGTATTGAAACAGGTCAGATCAGGGATAAAGTCTATGTAACTATTGTGAACTCGAATAAATAGAGAATGGAACTAATTGTATCCTCTACTGCCTTTTCTACCTCAATATACATTAGCCCTTATTCCAGACCACCAGATATACCCTGGTATTATGTAGTGATGAGGACACAGACCACCAGATATACCCTGGTATTATGTGGCTGAGGACACAGACCACCAGATATACCCTGGTATTATGTAGTGATGAGGACACAGACCATCAGATATACCCTGGTATTATGTAGTGATGAGGACACAGACCATCAGATATACCCTGGTATTATGTAGTGATGAGGACACAGACCACCAGATATACCCTGGTATTATGTAGTGATGAGGACACAGACCACCAGATATACCCTGGTATTATGTAGTGATGAGGACACAGACCACCAGATATACCCTGGTATTATGTAGTGATGAGGACACAGACCACCAGATATACCCTGGTATTATGTAGTGATGAGGACACAGACCATCAGATATACCCTGGTATTATGTAGTGATGAGGACACAGACCACCAGATATACCCTGGTATTATGTGGCTGAGGACACAGACCACCAGATATACCCTGGTATTATGTAGTGATGAGGACACAGACCATCAGATATACCCTGGTATTATGTAGTGATGAGGACACAGACCACCAGATATACCCTGGTATTATGTAGTGATGAGGACACAGACCACCAGATATACCCTGGTATTATGTAGTGATGAGGACACAGACCACCAGATATACCCTGGTATTATGTAGTGATGAGGACACAGACCATCAGATATACCCTGGTATTATGTAGTGATGAGGACACAGACCACCAGATATACCCTGGTATTATGTAGTGATGAGGACACAGACCACCAGATATACCCTGGTATTATGTAGTGATGAGGACACAGACCACCAGATATACCCTGGTATTATGTAGTGATGAGGACACAGACCACCAGATATACCCTGGTATTATGTAGTGATGAGGACACAGACCATCAGATATACCCTGGTATTATGTAGTGATGAGGACACAGACCACCAGATATACCCTGGTATTATGTGGCTGAGTGATGAGGACACAGACCACCAGATATACCCTGGTATTATGTTGCTGAGTGATGAGGACACAGACCACCAGATATACCCTGGTATTATGTAGTGATGAGGACACAGACCATCAGATATACCCTGGTATTATGTGGCTGAGTGATGAGGACACAGACCATCAGATATACCCTGGTATTATGTGGCTGAGTGATGAGGACACAGACCATCAGATATACCCTGGTATTATGTGGCTGAGTGATGAGGACACAGACCATCAGATATACCCTGGTATTATGTTGCTGAGTGATGAGGACACAGACCACCAGATATACCCTGGTATTATGTAGTGATGAGGACACAGACCATCAGATATACCCTGGTATTATGTGGCTGAGTGATGAGGACACAGACCACCAGATATACCCTGGTATTATGTGGCTGAGTGATGAGGACACAGACCACCAGATATACCCTGGTATTATGTGGCTGAGTGATGAGGACACAGACCACCAGATATACCCTGGTATTATGTGGCTGAGTGATGAGGACACAGACCATCAGATATACCCTGGTATTATGTGGCTGAGTGATGAGGACACAGACCATCAGGTATACCCTGGTATTATGTGGCTGAGTGATGAGGACACAGACCACCAGATATACCCTGGTATTATGTGGTTCAGCAATGAGGACACAGACCACCAGATATACCCTGGTATTATGTGGCTGAGTGATGAGGACACAGACCACCAGATATACCCTGGTATTATGTGGTTCAGCGATGAGGAGAAACTGAAATGTTTTTTTGTCCATATGGGTATTTCTAAAAATGTACAAAAAAGAAATCAAAGAAAAAAAGGGCAAACTATATTTAAATAGTAAAAATATTTATATTCTATGTGCTAAATGGTACGTGTGTATAGTTGAATTTGGAAGTTTACATACACCTTAGCCAAACACATTTAAACTCAGTTTTTCACAATTCCTGACATTTAATTAAAGGAAAAAATCCCTGTTTTAGGTCAGTTAGGATCACCACTTTATTTTAAGAATGTGAAATGTCAGAATAATAGTCGAGAGAATTGTTTATTTCAGCTTTTATTTCTTTCATCACATTCCCAGTGGGTCAGAAGTTTACATACACTCAATTAGTATTTGGTAGCATTGCCTTTAAATTGGTTAACTTGGGTCAAATGTTTCGGGTAGCCTTCCACAAGCATCCCACAATAAGTTAGGTGAATTTTGGCCCATTCCTCCTGACAGAGCTGGTGTAACTGAGTCAGGTTTGTAGGCCTCCTTGCTCGCACACGCTTTTTCAGTTCTGCCCACAAATGTTCTGTAGGATTGAGGTCAGGGCTTTGTGATGGCCACTCCAATACCTTGACTTTGTTGTCCTTAAGCCATTTTGCCACAACTTTGGAAGTATGCTTGGGGTCATTGTCTATTTGGAACACCCATTTGTGACCAAGCTCTAAATTCCTGACTGATGTCTTGAGATGTTGCTTCAATATATCCATATAATTTTCTTACCTCATGATGCCATCTATTTTGTGAAGTGCACCAGTCCCTCCTGCAGCACAGCACCCCCACAACATGATGCTGCCACCCCCGTGCTTCACGGTTGGGATGGTGTTCTTCGGCTTGCAAGTCTCCCCCTTTTTTCCTCCAAACATAACGATGGTCATTATGGCCAAACAGTTATATTTTTGTTTCATCAGACCAGACGACATTTTTCCAATAAGTACCATCTTTGTCCTCATGTGCAGTTGCAAACCGTAGTCTGGATTTTATGGTGGTTTTGGAGCAGTGGCTTTTTCCTTGCTGAGCGTCCTTTCAGGTTATGGTTTACAACCAAAGTACTTTCATCTCTAGGAGACAGAACGCATCTCCTTCCTGAGCGGTATGACGGCTGCGTGGTCCCATGGTGTTTATACTTGCGTACTATTGTTTGTACAGATGAACGTGGTACCTTCAGGTATTTGGAAATTGCTCCCAATGATAAACCAGACTTGTGGAGGGCTTGGCTGATTTCTTTTGATTTCCCCATGATGTCAAGCAAAGGAGGCACTGAGTTTGAAGGTAGGCCTTGAAATACATCCACAGGTACACCTCCAATTGACTCAAATGATGTCCATTATTCTATCAGAAGCTTCTAAAATCATGACATCATTTTCTGGAATTTTCCAAGCTGTTTAAAGGCACAGTCAACTTAGTGTATGTAAACCTCTGACCCACTGGAATTGTGATACATTGAATTATAAGTGAAATAATCTGTCTGTAAACAATTGTTGGAAAAATTACTTGTGTCATGCACAAAGTAGATGTCCTAACCGACTTGCCAAAACTATAGTTTGTTAACAAGAAATGTGTGGACTGGTTGAAAAACAAGTTTTAGTGACTCCAACCTGAGTGTATGTAAACTTCCGACTTCAACTGTATGTTTATATGTATGTGTATATATACAGTGTGTATATGTGCATGTATATTATTTTACTGCTCTAGGGATATAATTATTGTTTGGATAACCTTATTTACTGTTATGTATTGATTTTTACCTTAAATTTGTTTCACTCTTAACGTGATACGCAATACAGAAAACACCAGAAGAAGAATTATCATTGAATTATTGTAATGTTTGTTTATGTGTCAATTAATCCCATAAAGGATGGGTTGCCAATTGGCGATTTGACACGAAAATAACATTTATTTCCTTCATTCATCAACATATCAGTTTTCCTCAACTGTTGAACAACACTGAATCTCAACAGTCTGCAGAGCCTCCACAACCATATATTCTGCTCCCCTCGCTCCTTTAACTCTTTCACGTGCCTCCGTGTAGGAGACCTGTTGTATAGCCCTGACACTCCGTGTAGGAGACCTGCTGTATAGCCCTGACCCTACGTGTAGGAGACCTGCCATATAGCCCTGACCCTCCGTGTAGGAGATCTGTCGTATAGCCCTGACCTTTGTCACTTCATACTTCTTTACGCTAACCGGGCACTCTGGGGAATTGGGAACGTGGTTGGCCTTACAATTAAAACATTGTACACCCTCAAATCCCTCAACAACGTTCCTTCGGCACACACTTGATACAAGTCCATATCTTTTGCAATTCCGGCAAAACACCTGCATGGACACAAACGCTCTCACTACATATCTAAAATATGCCACCTTTACATGTGAAAGGAGATACTCTTCGTCAAACATCTGTCGTGACTTTACTTTCATTAATCTGGTGACTTATTTATATATTTATATAACTACCTATGTTTAATTGTTACTTGATTTTTAAAAAATGTATCATGTAACAATTAACTCATTAGGAATTTGGAGAGTGGTTGTTTTAAAGAGTTACCATCTCCTGAATTAAACTCTAAAGGTCTTTACCTATCACATCCATAAAACAGTCAACGTATTCAATCATAACCTCTTATCATATTATCATTCTGAACGGTTGTAACCTTCTTGGATCTGCAGAAACCCCAGCCTTACTTATGATTCAGTACTACACAAATTGGTTTAATTATTTATTTAACAGCTAACTAAATAATAACACAGAATTAACATACACACTTAATACAAAAGAAAAAGGTCCCTAGCGGACTGGCACAATATGGTGGCTTGTTACACAATGACATGGAGGGCGTGAGAAAAAGACACTTATCGTTGATACATTTTAGGATCTACTCTCACAGTAATCATATACTTTTGCACACGAAACCACCACCCGTTCGCTGTAAGATATCATTCATGTATTTACGTGCGCATGCCTTCGTTCACATTCCCCTACTCACTTCTTCTTCACACCAGTATCTCAAACTCTTCCTACAGCCATCAAACAGCAGGAAAGGGCCAGTTTGAGACAGAGACCCCAACCTATCCTTTCTTTGGATTGGTAGATCCCCAAAAATAAAAAATGAAAATTCGATGAGGGTTGTTGACGTCAACCGCCTGTATTCAAGCATGATACCATGAATAGCAATCTCGAGACAACTCAGATATAATGTTTTTTTTTCATTCTAAAAGTTGATGTCGGTGATGTCACATGTCCTATTTATATTTATAACAGTACACTCATAACAACCTAAGCATTACACAACTTCTATTCCATCAAATAAACCTCGCCCAGCAAATAAGCCATACTGTCACGCCCTGGTCAAAGTATTTTGTGTTTATCTTTATGTATTTGGTCAGGCCAGGGTGTGGCATGGGGTTTTTGTAATTGTGGTGTGTTTGTCTTGGGGTTTTGGTGGTGGTATTGGGATTGTAGCTTAGTGGGTTGTCTAGCAAAGTCTATGGCTGTCTGGAGTGGTTCTCAATCAGAGGCAGATGCTTATCGTTGTCTCTGATTGGGAACCATATTTAGGCAGCCATATTCTTTGAGTTTGTCGTGGGTGATTGTCCTTAGTGTCCTATGTGTACTCTCCGTTAGTTTGCACTAGATAGGCTGTTTCGATTACGTTTATTGTTTTGTGTAGTGTTCGTGTTTCTTTATTTTATTAAACATGAATCTCAATCGACACGCTGCAGTTTGGTCCGACTCTCCTTCATCACCACTAGAAAACCGTTACACATACATTTTCGTTGTTGACCAAATTCGGCACGCATTGACCGCCTTACAAGTCAATTATGATTGCATGTCTACTTATATTAACTACATAATTATTTATATACGCCTACTGTATGATAGCTAGTAAATGAATTAGCTAACTAACGTTAGCCTGCCTAGCGAAACTTCTGAAGAAGGAAACATTTTTATTTCTACAGTTTCCAAAAGCTAACCAAACAAAAACATATTTACTTTTACGAGACGTGTTTGTGCATTAATAGAACAATTTATTACTTATTTACATTCGTTTTTACTTACACTTGTATGTTGACTCCGTATTGACGTTTTGGCTGACTTTTCTTAGCAGATGTACGATCATCACAAATTGAATTATGGGGCGTAGTGAACATAATTGTACACTCACAAACTCCATTAACAACAAGGGCTGAAGGGCTTACGTTGAAAACTTCCCTTGGATTATCATTTGGACCACCAACACATATGGCCGCGGGGATTCCCCCAAGGGCGTAAGGCGAGAGTAAGTTTATGAGTTTGAAACGCAGCCTCTGTTTCAAAGTAACATTATCACGTTATCAATGATGTCCGATGCATTGTTTGATCACATAGATTTTCAAACCGTGGCTTGTACTGTCCCTCCAACCTGAGATGGGCTGTCTGTCCCTCCAACCTGAGATGGGCTGTCTGTCCTCCATCCTGAGATGGGCTGTCTGTCCCTCCATCCTGAGATGGGCTGTCTGTCCTCCATCCTGAGATGGGCCGACTGTCCCTCCATTCTGAGATGGGCTGTCTGTCCCTCCATCCTGAGATGGGCTGTCTGTCCCTCCAACCTGAGATGGGCTGTCTGTCCCTCCAACCTGAGATGGGCTGTCTGTCCTCCATCCTGAGATGGGCTGTCTGTCCTCCATCCTGAGATGGGCTGTCTGTCCCTCCATCCTGAGATGGGCTGTCTGTCCTCCATCCTGAGATGGGCTGTCTGTCCTCCATCCTGAGATGGGCCGACTGTCCCTCCATTCTGAGATGGGCTGTCTGTCCCTCCATCCTGAGGTGGGCTGTCTGTCCCACCATCCTGAGATGGGTCGTCTGGCCCGCTTTCCTGAGATGGGTCGTCAGTCCCCACCCTGAGCATTAATGATTCATCATTCAGAGGCCGTAGAGATGGGTTGTCAGTCCCCACCCTGAGCATTAATGATTCATCATTCAGAGGCCGTAGAGAAGCCAGATTTAGACATCACATGTAATGTAACAATTCCATTTCACGCCCTGCTGTTCATATAAATACTTTATTATAATTTACTGGTTTCTCTCAGTTATTTATCCTGGGAAAGGGGAGTTGTTTGGGCGGTAAATCTCAGTAAATGGGTTTCCGCCATTCAATCTTGATCCTAATGTTCAGAATGAATTGTCAATCAGTTAAGCAGAAGCCAAGGAGTTGATTAAAAAAACTGGTTAAAAATAAATGGAAACAGTTGTGGAACAGGAAGGGAAGAGGAAGAGGAAGAGACCTGTATAAGATCCAGGAAAAGGTTGTGGAACAGGAAGAGGAAGAGACCTGTATAAGATCCAGGAAAAGGTGGGAACAGGAAGGGAAGAGGAAGAGACCTGTATAAGATCCAGGAAAAGGTGGGAACAGGAAGGGAAGAGGAAGAGACCTGTATAAGATCCAGGAAGAGGTGGGAACAGGAAGGGAAAAGGAAGAGACCTGTATAAGATCCAGGAAAAGGTGGGAACAGGAAGAGGAAGAGACCTGTATAAGATCCAGGAAAAGGTTGTGGAACAGGAAGAGGAAGAGACCTGTATAAGATCCAGGAAAAGGTTGTGGAACAGGAAGAGGAAGAGACCTGTATAAGATCCAGGAAAAGGTGGGAACAGGAAGAGGAAGAGACCTGTATAAGATCCAGGAAAAGGTGGGAACAGGAGGGGAAGAGACCTGTATAAGATCCAGGAAAAGGTGGGAACAGGAGGGGAAGAGACCTGTATAAGATCCAGGAAAAGGTGGGAACAGGAAGGGAAGAGGAAGATACCTGTATAAGATCCAGGAAAAGGTGGGAACAGGAAGGCAAAAGGAAGAGACCTGTATAAGATCCAGGAAAAGGTTGTGGAACAGGAAGGGAAAATGAAGAGACCTGTATAAGATCCAGGAAAAGGTGGGAACAGGAAGAGACCTGTATAAGATCCAGGAAGAGGTGGGAACAGGAAGGGAAAAGGAAGATACCTGTATAAGATCCAGGAAAAGGTGGGAACAGGAAGGCAAAAGGAAGAGACCTGTATAAGATCCAGGAAAAGGTGGGGGCAGGAAGGGAAGAGACCTGTATAAGATCCAGGAAAAGGTGGGGGCAGGAAGGTCCTCAGGCTGAGAGAGAAGGGAGGAAAGTGTAATCACAAGGAGACCGAGACACACAAGGCTCAACAGTACATTGAAAT
Source organism: Oncorhynchus tshawytscha (assembly GCF_018296145.1). NCBI lineage: Eukaryota > Metazoa > Chordata > Actinopteri > Salmoniformes > Salmonidae > Oncorhynchus > Oncorhynchus tshawytscha. The sequence continues at coordinate 1,069,590 of NC_056430.1, read as the reverse complement.
TGGTGGTGAAACATCCGACTGAGAGGTGTGATCATTGTCAGGACAAGATGAAGACAGTGGAACATGTTCTATTTCAGTGCCAGAAATATGTGAGAGAAAAGGGAACGATTGTTATTAGATTTGAGGTGTAATGGAGTTGAAGAGCCAAGATTAAGCGAACTGCTGGGGAAATCTTCAGTGGATGTTACGAGATCATTGGGTAGGATTTATACCGTCCCTGTCTCTGGTCCACACTCCAGGCCAGTTGGTGGTGGTAATGCACCTTAAAGTGCCATTAAAAAATCCACAGAAGAAGTGGCAGCTGTAAGTGGTGGTCTTGTCATTAATTCCATCTGTAAGTTTTTGATCTGAGCGTATTACTTTTGAATATTTCACACAAATATAATGCCTGTAAACACAAATATAAACAAAAAACAGTTGTGCTGACTGCAGGGGTTGTCCCAGGGGGCATTTAAACATTCTTAACATTCAATACACACGGTCTCTGCACGCTTCAAATTACAGACATCATTTACAGAAAATGGTTGAATGGAAAGACGCTTCACTAATTGATTTGATCAAGTTGAAATAAGGACACGACGCAGTGTTGCTATGTTGCAGCTCTGACACTAAAGGGAGCACTCACACAACAAATCATAGTCAAGCTTTTTGTTTCAACACTTCCACATCTTCAGTAACACAGTTGACGGTCTCTGAATCTTACCAACAATGGAAGGTCAAAATGGTGTGTATTCAATTCTATTTAAACTGTATTATCAAATACAGCATAGGACCATTCTCTTTCAATAAAGTTATTGTATTTCCCAAGACAACAATTACAAAAAACAAAATTACAAACTCTAAATGCAGACTTCATAAATTAATGTTTAGCTACATGTAGGCTAATTGTTTATAGAAAAAGATGACAAGAGGATATGAGTGAGTCATACATGTTGATTTTGAAATAATGGAACATTATCTGAGGGCAAGGGGGACTGCGGTTTCCACAAGTCACCACAGCCACAAAATCTTCATGGGCTATATTGTTTTAAAAAATCATGAAAACTAAAATGAGCTTTTTGGTCATAATTTAAGGTTAGCAATGTGGTTTAAGGGTAGGTTTACAATCACATGTGGGATGGCAGGTTAGAGCGTTGGGCCAGTAACCGAAAGGTTGTCGGATCAAATCCCTTTGCTGACAAGGTAAAAATTTGTAAAAGGCAGTTAGTTAACCTACTGTTCCCCGGTTGGCCGTCATTGTAAATAAGAATTTGTTCTTAACTGACTTGCCTAGTTAAATGAAGGTTACATTTGAAAACCTTTGTGGCTGTGGTAACTAGTGACGCTAGCCAGGACTATCTGGGATGGGTGCTATGACGTACACACTCATCTTCTCGCGATACTTAATAGTCGCAGTAGATCTTATAAGCCGGTTGCGTATCCGGGTCCTGTCGTTCGTCCTCAGTGTAGGATAACGAAGCATTATCGTAATATATTTACACTGAAACAGCGTTAAGATCTTGCCAAGTTATATTTTAATATCTTTATTCATTCGTGAGAGGGTGACCTGAAACACACCGAGCGAGGTAAGCAAACGAAAACAAGTCATTCGTCTTTAATTTATCCGGTTTCGTTAGTTAGCGTGCCCGGTATGCTAGTTAGTGGGGTTAACCTTGCATGGCTACCCGGAATCTTTGCTCCGGTCAAATGGTAACGTTACATCACGCTCACGGATGTACGTTTCTTATCCGCAAGGAAGTATGTAGCGAATGAATGTATAGAGCAGCGGAAGAGTTCAGTTCCAGCGGTCATGTAAGGGCTAACCGGGCCGATGATTAGGTTGTCCGTGTTATCTGGGATTCTTCGGACGACCATAACCCTTCCGGACCATGCTAGTTCATTTAGCTAATGTGAACATATATTTGTATGAATCCTTTTTATTTTTAAAATAGAAAAACCAATATTTTTGCTGATGTGACTCATTGGGTAACATGCTGACTGGACCGGCCGTGTGCGTCCATCGCGCTCATGTTGTATTTGGTCTCCACACCAGACGATCAGGACACGCAGGTGTATCAAAACCAACTCTTCATTTGGGGGGACAGGTCGAAAACTATTAACAAGTGTGGTCATTTAGTTAGCTACGCAGACGCTCTTTGAAGTGTGGGTGCAGTGATTAAATAACATGTATTTTGTAAGGCAAAATAAAACGGTGTGGTCAGCATGCGAGTTATGACATCTAAAATGTAACCCGGTAGATATGAAATGTTTCTCTTGACTTGATTCACAACTAACTGCTGGTATTTTAGGCTCACTTGATTTAATTTGGCATGTCAGATTACACTTCAATGTAATTTAACTGTAATCTAAATCCTTTTTAAATGTCAAATGTTTTTTTTTTGTTGCCATGATTTAAAAAATCATATGGACTGGAAGGCAGGACAAACTCATTTTCACTCGTTAAAATCAAAATAAATCAGCACGTTTTTTGGCTCAGTCGATAGTTTAGACTTAAAAAATAAATAAAATCTGCAATATGTAACTTCTTGGTCGACCAGACGAAATTCCCATAGATCATTCTCATTGAGTCTAAGAAGCGGTAGAAGTGTTCTGTGTGCTATTTCTATTCTTTCCGTTTCGTTGGTCTCTTACATTAGGTTTTGAAAATACAACATTTTTTGGGTGTAAAGGGATTATTTTCAATTACATGTGTCACACTTGTTCATATGACTTTTATTTTGCTAAATTAGTACTTTAAAAACAAGGGTTTTATCAACTAGATTCAAACAAATGATATACCTGTCCAACTAATCAGTTTGTCAAATTTCTGCCCTGCTAGAGCTGCCCCAGGTCAACTGTAAGTGTTATTGTGAAGTGGCGTTGTGGCATCAATAATGGCACAATCATGAAGGCCACGCAAGCTCACACAATGGGAGTGCCGAGTGCTGAAGCGTGTAAAAAAAGTCGGTCCTTGGTTGCAACACTTATTTGAATGACTGCAAGCCAGGCCTAATTGCCCAACATCTGTGCCTGACCTCACTAATGCTCTAGTTCCATTCAGCTACAAATGTTCCAACATCTAGTGGAAAGCCTTCCCAGAAGAGTGGAGGCTGTTATAGCAGCAATGTTCCAACATCTAGTGGAAAGCCTTCCCAGAAGAGTGGAGGCTGTTATAGCAGCAATGTTCCCACATCTAGTGGAAAGCCTTCCCAGAAGAGTGGAGGCTGTTATAGTAGCAAAGGGTAGACCAACTCCATATTAATGTGTATAGTTTTGGAATGAGATGTTTGACAAGCAAGTGTCCACATGTTTTAGGTCATGGTGTGTGTGCAACGATTTTAGAGTTTTAGTTCTTATAAGGAAATCGGTCACTTGAAATAAGTCATTTAGGATGTTAACAAATTTGTGTTCAATTAATCACATGGATAGTGTATGGAAATCACTGAAACTGGGACAATTCAGCTACATGAGCCCTTTGCGCTCTACTAAAAGTCTAACCACAACAAACTTGGGTATACTTCATGAGAACCTGTAGTAGCCATTTATCAACTCAGTAGTGAGTCATTTAGCAGACTCATAACCCTAATTGCTCCTGTATGTGTCTCTGGATGAGAGCCTTGCTCAAGGGCACATTGACCAATATCCCCCCCACCTAAACGGTTCAGGAATTAAATGGACCGCCCTTGTCTGGAAATTCGTCACTCGTTTGTCCCGCAATGATTGTGTTTTCAGCCACCGGTAGTTTGTGGGTTTATTTGCGCCAAGGTCACTTGTGATTGCATGTCTACTTTAAATTAAATATATAATTATTAAAATACACCTACTGTATGATAGCTAGAAAATAAAGTAGCTAATGTTAGCCTGCCTAGCTGGAACTTCTGAAGAAGGAAAATGTTTTATTTCAAATTTGCCAAAAGCTAACCAAACAAAAACATGACTTTCTATGAGAGTTGACATGTTTGTGCCATGTGCATTAGTAGCGCAATTTCTAATTTATTTACATTTTTTTACTTGTAAAGTCTGCTTCAAAGGAGATTTAAAGCTCCAACGGTATGTTAATTTGGTTCTGACACCGATATATCTGCTGATAGACTGGTTTACAGCGGGGAAATGAGTCATGTTTCCACCCTGAATTCTCAGAAATTGCAATCCAGAAGAGTAACTGTCCAATAAGCTTCAATTGTTGATTTCATACCTTGTGACAAGGACATTATGAGACTGGCCACTAGTGTTCAGATCACTATGACATTCCCCTTTTCATCCTATTTATTGAGTGTCCCTTATCGCCGATACAATGCATAGCGTTAAGGCCAATATCTGCTGATACACGGGTGAATGGCTCTAAAAGAGATGTTGTCAATCCTAATCGTCACCTTTCTGTTTCCCATCAAGGCTTTGACAATCGCTGTAAGGATGGAGACTTTAATTCGCCGCTGCCCGTTCCTGTCCCGCGTGCCCCAGACCTTCCTCCAGCAGGCCCGGAAATCCCTGGTGGTCTATGCCCAGAAATGTCCTGTGATGATGAACCTGGCCTCCAAGCCTCTGGCCCGCTCTCTCTGCTCCTCCTCAGCTAGGTTCCAGAAGGCTGAGGACACCGTGACTTCAGCCCAGACACCAGGTGAGGGGCGTGGATATCAATCTAACACTGAACCTTGCTGGAGGCAGGAGATTTCATGGTGGTCAGATCACACGATCAGGGAAAACTCTTGCCCAGGAGGGACATTAATTTTTGTCTTCTGCGGCATTTACAACAGTCTATAGGAGTACAGTTATATCTCATGGCAAGAAACTCTCGATTCCAATAAACAACTCGTCAAAAGCTATAATTATTTAAATCCACTGTGTTGCTCTTCATCTCCTTACCCTAGTGTCTTTTGTTCTTTTTTAGGTGCCAATGGGGGCACTACCACCAAGTTGCCTCAGAGCCACCCCATGCCCCCCTCTGGTCAGGCCTCGGGGGCCTCCAAGTGCCCCTTCCTGGCGGCTGAGATGGGCCAGAACAGCGGTGTGGTGCGCCAGGCCAGCCTCCAGCTGCAGGAGGACGTGCAGGAGGTCCGCACCATTCAGAAAGGTAAACAAGGAGTTAAATTCATATTGGATCATAGGCTTTAATACAGGTTAAGGCTCTGAATTAAACTTCTACTTTATTATTCAGAGGTACAGGACAGTCCTAATAACCTGGAGGCTGATATTATTTGACCAATACAGATGTAGGTCATTTAAAGCCATACAAAATAAATACTATGTTTTTCCGTGTATTTTTTTGAATGTCCTTCCTCATCTGTGAGCCAGGCTGACTTGGCCAACATCAGTGCCTGAACTCACTAATAGTCTACAGGTACTTTGTACCTGAATGGAAGCAATGTTCCAACATCCTAGAAGAAAGCTGGAGGCTATTATGGCAGTAAAGGGGGACCAACTCTATATTAAAGCCTTCCCTGGAGGCTATTATGGCAGTAAAGGGGGACCAACTCTATATTAAAGCCTTCCCTGGAGGCTATTATGGCAGTAAAGGGGGGCAACTCTATATTAAAGCCTTCCCTGGAGGCTATTATGGCAGTAAAGGGGGGACCAACTCTATATTAAAGCCTTCCCTGGAGGCTATTATGGCAGTAAAGGGGGGGACCAACTCTATATTAAAGCCTTCCCTGGAGGCTGTTGTAGCACCAAGGGAGGGGGACCAACTCCATATTAAAGCCTTCCCAGAAGACTGGAGGCTGTTGAAGCACCAAGGGAGGGGGGACCAACTCCATATTAAAGCCTTCTTAGAAGACTGGAGGCTGTTGAAGCACCGAGGGGGGGGGGGATCCAGATGTGTCAGATCCAGCCCATAGAAATATTAAAATAAACTCTCTTTATTCAGTCATCGCTAATCGCTGTGTTTCTCCAGATGTGACCCCAGCCCAGGTCCTGGCCAGCTCTTCTGGTGCGGTCAACACCTCCAATCTGATGAAGAAGCTGCTGAAGCAACGTCCAACCAGGATGTCCCAACTGCTGCAGGAGAACATGCCCAGCTGTGAGTCACCAAGATCAGACCGTTCAAACTTTTATTGTCCCCGTAGAGAAGTTAATTGTGCAGCCTGAAGCATAGAAGTCTGTTTTTCATAGGATTTGTATTGTGTGTCCTGAAGAAAATAATTGGTTACTGTTTATGGTTCCTTTTCAAACGACTGTTAACCATTCTTGTCAGCATTAGTCTTTTTTATATCGCCTCACTCGTCCCAAGTGGCGTTACACTTTGACCGTGTTGCGATCGATGTCATGGCGACGTGACATTGCATTAATTTCTTCACGTTCACAAAGTCAGCAGCTCACCATAGATGTAATCATTACCTTTTAAAAAAAAGTGTTTTCCCTTTATGGTAATTTTTTTTAAAAAAGTGTGCAATGGTTGAACAAAATGTTTAGATTTGTTCTAGTTATTATGAGCCTGTTAGCTAACAAACCACATCTTTGTCTCTGAAAAGTTGCCTGGCTTGCTAGATTGACAAATCCTAAATACATTTTAAAGATTGCCTTTTTGGTGTAAAAAAAAAAAAATCGTGCATGTAATGTTTTGATTTTGGACCAGGCTGATGACATGTTAATACGGACTGCTGTTTTTCTGTTCGTACTTTTTCATAATGACTATGTTCATCATTTAATTAGAGCCAAAGCTGGGAAGTTAAAAGGTGAGGCATTATACTGAGGGGTTGGCAGGACTTTTAAATGACCCCAATCATGGCCAGGTTGGTTGGAGGAAATAAAACCAGAGCCTTTTGTCGTCGGCCTCGCAGATATAAAGTTGACGGGTTACTTGAGTTTCGAAATGTTCCATTTTTACTGAAACAGGAAACTCTTTCACCTTGTAATCATGGTTCCTTCCTCTCCCTGCAGTCTCGAACTTCCGCTACGATGAGTTCTTTGAGAGGAAGATTGAGGAGAAGAAGAGTGACCACACGTACCGTGTCTTTAAGACGGTTAACCGGCGAGCCACGGACTTCCCCATGGGTGACGACTACACCGATTCCCTAAGCAACAGGAGAGACGTGTCTGTGTGGTGCTCCAATGACTACCTGGGCATGAGCAGACACCCGCGGGTCGTCAACTCCATCACGTAAGTAGCCAGACAACTGGCGACGAGTGGATAGTTAGATAAATGAGGTGAACAGACCGGTGGTTTGATGGGTTGTGTTTAGTAGAACACAGTAGGAAAACCCATTTGCAACACACAGCAGTTTAGTAGAACACACAGTAGGAAAAATGCAATTTGTGTGTTTCAAATGGGTTTTCTTTCCCCCAGATTAGTAATTGGCAACCTCCCTCATTTCATTCAATTTCAGAATTTTTTTTCTCATGCTACCTACTGAACACAACCAGAAGCTTAATTGATCCCTGAGGGGAGATGACAGAACAGACTGTTTCACTGTTCCCCCTGAGGACCAATCAAATATCTCTTGGGTTATATGTAGATACCCACAAAGGGTGGTCTGTTAATGACTCCGTGAAGGTGTGAGCTTGTTAATTGGCTTGTTTACCTGGTGGTGGTGTTGTCAGACGTTGGGGTAATCATGGTTCCGGGGCAGCTGTTGACTTTACCCGCTGTTTCCAGGGAGACATTGCATAAGCACGGCAGTGGGGCTGGAGGAACTAGGAACATCTCTGGGACCAGTAAGTTCCATGTGGAGCTGGAACAGGAACTAGCAGATCTCCACAGGAAGGATGCTGCGCTACTCTTCACTTCCTGCTTCGTAGCCAATGACTCCACCTTGTTCACCCTGGCCAAGATGATGCCAGGTAACCCCATTACTCACCTGCTCTTGTACCATAAACTGTACTTCCAAATAACAATGGGCTAGTTGTTTTTTTTGTGTCGCCCAGGTGTGCAGAGTCTGTACATTTGAGAGTTAATCTGGGTCATGGTACTGAACAGCCTGTTTATTCTCCTGTCTCCAGGCTGTGAGATCTACTCTGATGCAGGGAATCATGCCTCCATGATCCAGGGCATCCGGAACAGTGGAGCCAAGAAGTTCATCTTCCGTCACAATGACCCTGACCACTTGAGAGAGCTGCTGCTGAAATCAGACCCCTCCTCTCCAAAGATAGTGGCCTTCGAGACGGTCCACTCCATGGATGGTGAGTGTAGTTCTTGTAATGTGTCCCAAAGGGTACCCTATTCCCTATATAGTGCCCTACTTCTGCCCCATAGGTCTCTGGTCAAAAGTAGTGCATTATATAGGTTGACATTTGGAACACATGTAACTTTTTTTTGGGGGGGGCGACCTGACCTGACCAAACATAGGAATGGGTTATGTAGATCTCTTTCTAATTGAAAGCAAGTCTAAGAAGTGGTAGACCTGTTTTTTGGTGCACCATTCTATGCTTCCGGGAAACAGTTTTTTAAATTTATGTATGTATTGTTCACCAGCTGAAAATACAATATTTTTGTATACATTTTTTGCTGACTGTGTGTGTGTATATATATTTTAAGACTAAAACATCCCCTCATAGGTTCCCAAATGAACACTGCCCTGTTTAGATAATGTTCTATACTTTCCAACCTCTATGAAACAGATTATGATATTAGTCCTTTGTTTCTTAAAGGAGCGGTGTGTCCTACTGTAATCTTGTTTAAAATGCCTCCTGTTGAAATATAATACTGTGTATCTTGTCTTAAAGGAGCGGTGTGTCCTCTGGATGAGTTGTGTGATGTGGCCCATGAGTTTGGAGCCATCACGTTTGTTGACGAGGTGCATGCGGTGGGGCTGTACGGCGCTAGGGGAGGAGGTATCGGGGACCGAGACGGCATCATGCACAAGATGGACATCATCTCTGGAACACTGGGTCAGTACTCAAATAACAAGCAAAATGGCCCCAGAGAATTATGTTTAAACCTTCAAGTCCTGTGACTTGGCTTTACATATCAGGGATGTGGTTTGTCCTGAAAAATGAGGAATTCCTGCTTCATCCTCCATTCAGTTCTAGTTGAAAACTGCCCCGTCTCCTAGACAACTTCCAGATTTGTCTATGTTCCATTCACATCGCTGAACCAGTCTTTGTTTATCTGAAACCCTGAGACGAAGCAGATGTCTGGGCTCGAATACAGGTGGTTGAGGTTGTTGCTTAACGCTCCTTGGGGCACTGGAGAAACAGGAACTAGGATCTGTTCACGACCTGTTGCTAGGAGACCACGGTGCTTCTTAAATTTCCTCTAAGCCTGGGGACTGCTGAGAGACCAATCATCACACACACTGGGACAATCTGGAGAGGTGCTTTGTCTGTTAGAATAGAAGAAAGTCAAGATGACCAGACAGAACAGCTGAACACCACGCTGGGGGCTTTCTGAAGGACTAGAACGTCTCCTTTAACGCCCCCCAAAAGAGTGTTTAATTTGTTATTTTGTCCTAATTAGTGTTATTGATATGTTCTTCCAGGCAAAGCGTATGGCTGTGTTGGAGGCTACATCGCCAGTACCGCCGCCCTGGTGGACACGGTGCGTAGTTACGCTGCAGGCTTCATATTCACCACGTCTCTGCCTCCCATGCTGCTGGCGGGCGCCCGCGAGTCCATCCAAACCCTTAAAGGGGAGGAGGGCCGCGCCCTCCGGAGGAAACACCAGCGCAACGTCAAGCTGCTGAGACAGATGCTCATGGACTCTGGACTGCCCGTCGTCCACTGTCCCTCTCACATCATCCCTGTCAGGGTGAGAATCACTACATCTTAGGGTTCAGCACTATAGCGTGAATGAAATTTTAAAGGCAATGTTTCCGCTTTCATTGAGACTCACGGTAAACGCTGCTTATGTCAGCTCAATCAGAAATTACCTTTAAATGTAAGGTGCGCTGAATTAATACAATCAAGCCCTTAATCTTCCCAAATGAGACTGACCAGGTGAATCCAGGTGAAAGATATGATCCCTTATTGATGTCACTTGTTAAATCCATGTCAATCAGTGTAGATTAAGGGGAGGAGACGGGTTAAAGAAGGATTTAAAAGCCTTGAGACAATTTAGACATGGGGTTGTGTATGTGTACCATTCAGAGTGAAAGGGCAAGACAATATATTGAGGTGCCTTTGAACCGGGTATGGTAGTAGAGAACTGCACCTTTTCTGGGTTTTTCAAGCTCAACAGCTCCTGGTGTCTAGAATGGTCCACCAGCCAACTGGATACAAATGAACTGTGGGAAGCGTTTGAGTCAACATGGCCCAACATCCCTGTAGGATGCTTTCGACACCTTGTAGAGTCCGTGCCCCGAAGAATTGAGGCTGTTCTGAAGGGGGGGGGAATCATGGCTTTACTAGAGCCCAGAGTTATCACTGACCAGACCAGGCCCTGCATATTCTCACACCTAGAGAGCATGGTGTTCTCCATCAGCCTTGTCACTGTTTATTGACAACCTCAGCGTTACAACACTTTGACCTAAAACACTATTATTATTATTATTATTATTATTGTTAGACCTCAACATAGTCACTAAGGACGTACTCAACGTGGTCTCACATGGATGGATTGATTTATTGCAGGTGTCCGACGCGGAGAAGAACACTGAGGTCTCTGACGTCATGATGAGTCGTTACAACATCTACGTCCAGGCCATCAATTATCCCACGGTCGCCAGGGGGGAGGAGCTTCTACGCATCGCCCCCACGCCACACCACACCCCTCAGATGATGATGTACTTTGTCGGTAAGAGACATGTTCGGTCTAGCTGGCAAGTAAACAGGAAGTGACTGCGGTCAATGGTTTCTCAAACGTTGTTTTTGTTGTGAACCTCTAGCCGTGTTCAGTACTAGGCATAAAACTGAAGGGAATGTTTTGGGGGGTGAATGGATCAACTCTCACTTTAACGCCATGTTTATCCAGATATACAACTAAAGTATACTTCTGTGGCTGGACATAATATTTGTTTGACCTCGAAGACCCCAGTAGTAAAAGATAAACTTGATATTTTGTAAAACCCTTGGTGGTTTTCAGTAAGCATGAAACTTACTGAAATGGCCAAGTACATCCTCCTTTAAAAACAATATTGTCCCCTCCCCCTCTTTCAGAGAAGTTGGTTCAGACGTGGAAGGAGTCCGGTCTACCTCTGAAGTCCCAATCTTCGGCAGGGTGTAACTTCTGTCGGCAGCCACTGCACTTTGAGCTAATGACTGAGGGAGAACAGTCTTACTTCAGAGGCCTGAGCCACCCCATCTCAGCTCACGCATGATGACACCTGGGAATACACGAAACCCCATTCCTCCGTCACGGTCATTGGCACCTTTTTATTACCTTGCTAGTGCGCTACTTTATCCACCACGGGGCCGTAGGGCTCTTGTCAAAAGTAGCACACTAGCAAGGGAAGAGGGTACCGTTTGTGATGTCATAGACTGTATATTTGTATTTTATAAGTGTCATAACTTATTATTGAGTATTCAATGGGCACTAGATTGTCGAAATAAATATAACTTTAATGTTTTCCTGTTGTGTTATTGTCGCGTTCACTTGGGCACATTTTTTTTAAGGCTGTTTGGTTTGAACATGAAGTCCACCCCAATGAGGAGGCTATAACCAATAGTGTCCTATATACTTATTATTCATGATGGTTAACCAGAGTACCAGTCTTGGTACTTTAGTGCCAACTCTGTCACTAAATTTGTCTGTCCAATGCATTGGTCAAAAGACTAATTTAGTGAAGAAAAAATATGAATTGGACTGCCTGTCTAAATGCATCCAGTGAATGAAAAACAAATTGTTAGTCACATGCTTTAAACTGGTGTAGAGTAACAGTGAAATGCTTACTTACGATACCGTCCCAGCAATGCAGAGAAACCAGAGAAATAATCAATTAAACCACGTCATAATACATACACATTGTGTAATAACTCAGCTATATGAAAGGGAGTACTGAGTTGGTTTGCTAGATCGAATCCCCGAGCTGATAAACAATCTGTCATTCTGCCCCTGAACAAGGCAGTTAACCCACTGTTCCTAGGGCAGTTAACCCACTGTTCCTAGGGCAGTTAACCCACTGTTCCTAGACCAGTTAACCCACTGTTCCTAGACCAGTTAACCCACTGTTCCTAGACCAGTTAACCCACTGTTCCTAGACCAGTTAACCCACTGTTCCTAGACCAGTTAACCCACTGTTCCTAGACCAGTTAACCCACTGTTCCTAGACCAGTTAACCCACTGTTCCTAGACCAGTTAACCCACTGTTCCTAGACCAGTTAACCCACTGTTCCTAGACCAGTTAACCCACTGTTCCTAGACCAGTTAACCCACTGTTCCTAGACCAGTTAACCCACTGTTCCTAGACCAGTTAACCCACTGTTCCTAGACCAGTTAACCCACTGTTCCTAGACCAGTTAACCCACTGTTTCTAGAGCAGTTAACCCACTGTTTCTAGAGCAGTTAACCCACTGTTTCTAGAGCAGTTAACCCACTGTTTCTAGAGCAGTTAACTCACTGTTCCTAGGCTGTCATTGTAAATAAGAATTTGTTCTTAACTGACTTGCCTGGTTTAAGGTTAAATAAAAGGGTCAATGCAGATAGTCCCGGTAAGACTGTGTGCTCTGTCTACATTGTTCTCTTGGTGTCAATATAACAGATTTTGTTACATACAATATAATCTGACATGAAATAAATACACTGCTCAAAAAAATAAAGGGAACACTTAAACAACACATAATAGAGGCAGTAGATCTAGCTGGTCTGTCATAATACACTGCTCAAAAAAATAAAGGGAACACTTAAACACAATGTAACTCCAAGTCAATCACACTTCTGTGAAAACAAACTGTCCACTTAGGAAGCAACACTGACAATACATTTCACATGCTGTTGTGCAAATGGAATAGACAACAGGTGGAAATTATAGGCAATTAGCAATAAAGGAGTGGTTCTGCAGGTGGTGACCACAGACCACTTCTTAGTTCCTGTGCTTCCTGGCTGATGTTTTGGTCACTTTTGAATGCTGGTGGTGCTTTCACTCTAGTGGTAGCATGAGACGGAGTCTACAACCCACACAAGTGGCTCAGGTAGTGCAGCTCATCCAGGATGTCACATCAATGCGAGCTGTGGCAAGGTTTGCTGTGTCATTGTGTTTAAGTGTTCCCTTAAATTTTTTGAGCAATCTATATATAAACTCCGCAAACTTAACATGTGTAAATATTTGTATGAACATAAGATTCAACAGACATAAACTGAACAAGTTCCACAGACTGAGCAAAGGGGGGTCAACATCGAAAGTAACAGTCAGTATCTGGTGTGGCCACCAGCTGCATCTTATGGACTGCACCAGATTTGCCAGATCTTGCTATGAGATGTTACCCCACTCTTCCACCAAGGCACCTGCAAGTTCCCGGACATTTCTGAATGGCCCTAGCCCTCACCCTCCGATCCAACAGATCCCAGACGTGCTCAATGGGATTGAGATCCGGGCTCTTCACTGGCCATGGCAGAACACTGACATTCCGGTCTTGCAGGAAATCCACAGAACGAGCAGTATGGCTGATGGCATTGTCATGCTGGAGGGTCATGTCAGGATGAGCCTGCAGGAAGTGTACCACATGAGGGAGGAGGATGTCTTCCCTGTAACGCACAGCGTTGAGATTGCCTGCAATGACAACAAGCTCAATCCGATGATGCTGTGACACACCGCACCAAACCATGATGGACCCTCCACCTCCAAATTGATCCCGCTCCAGAGTACAGGCTTTGGTGTAATACTCATTCCTTTGACGATAAACGCGAATCTGACCATCACCCCTGGTGAGACAAAACCGCGATTCATCAGTGAAGAGCACTTTTTGCCAGTCCTGTCTGGTCCAGCGACGGTGGGTTTGTGCCCATAGGTGATGTTCTTGCCGGTGATGTCTGGTGAGGACCTGCCTTACAACAGGCCTACAAGCCCTCAGTCCAGCCTCTCTCAGCCTATTGTGGACAGTCTGAGCACTGATGGAGGGATTGTGTGTTCCTGGTGTAACTCGGGCAGTTGTTGTTGCCATCCTGTACCTGTCCCGCAGGTGTGATGTTCGGATGTACCGATCCAGTGCAGGTGTTGTTACATGTGGTCTTCCACTGCGAGGCGTCTCACAGTACGGACATTGCAATTTATTGCCCTGGCCACATCTGCAGTCCTCATGCCTCCTTGCAGCATGCCTAATGCACATTCACGCAGATGAGCAGGGACCCTGGGCGGCAGGGTAGCCTAGTGGTTAGAGGTGGTTAGAGCCTAGACTTGCCTAAAATAAAGGTAAATTAAATTTTCTTTTGGTGTTTTTCAGAGTCGGTAGAAAGGGCTCTTTAGTGTCCTAAGTTTTCATAACTGTGACCTTAATTGCCTACTGTCTGTTAGTTGTTAGTGTCTTAATGTTCCACTGGTGCATGTTCATTAATTGTTTATGGTTCATTGAACAAGCTTGGGAAACAGTGTTTAAACCCTTTACAATGAAGATCTGTGAAGTTGTTTGGGTTTTTACTAATTATCTCTGAAAGACAGGGTCCTGAAAAAGGGACGTTTCTTTTTTTGCTGAGTTTATATATTTTAAGACTAAAACATCCCCTCAAATAGGTTCCCAAATGAACACTGCCCTGTTTAGATAATGTTCTATACTTTCCAACCTCTATGAAACAGATTATGATATTAGTCCTTTGTTTCTTAAAGGAGCGGTGTGTCCTACTGTAATCTTGTTTAAAATGCCTCCTGTTGAAATATAATACTGTGTATCTTGTCTTAAAGGAGCGGTGTGTCCTCTGGATGAGTTGTGTGATGTGGCCCATGAGTTTGGAGCCATCACGTTTGTTGACGAGGTGCATGCGGTGGGGCTGTACGGCGCTAGGGGAGGAGGTATCGGGGACCGAGACGGCATCATGCACAAGATGGACATCATCTCTGGAACACTGGGTCAGTACTCAAATAACAAGCAAAATGGCCCCAGAGAATTATGTTTAAACCTTCAAGTCCTGTGACTTGGCTTTACATATCAGGGATGTGGTTTGTCCTGAAAAATTAGGAATTCCTGCTTCATCCTCCATTCAGTTCTAGTTGAAAACTGCCCCGTCTCCTAGACAACTTCCAGATTTGTCTATGTTCCATTCACATCGCTGAACCAGTCTTTGTTTATCTGAAACCCTGAGACGAAGCAGATGTCTGGGCTCGAATACAGGTGGTTGAGGTTGTTGCTTAACGCTCCTTGGGGCACTGGAGAAACAGGAACTAGGATCTGTTCACGACCTGTTGCTAGGAGACCACGGTGCTTCTTAAATTTCCTCTAAGCCTGGGGACTGCTGAGAGACCAATCATCACACACACTGGGACAATCTGGAGAGGTGCTTTGTCTGTTAGAATAGAAGAAAGTCAAGATGACCAGACAGAACAGCTGAACACCACGCTGGGGGCTTTCTAAAGGACTAGAAAGTGTCACGACCGTCATATAAATAATTGGACCAAGGCACAGCGTGAGTAGAGTTCCACATTGTAATGTGGAAAAAACTTCCAAAACAACAAAGATATAACGATCGTGAAATAACGCACATAGGCACTCATACAAAACAATACCCTGAGGTATTCTCTACTCTCTCCAACTCTCTATGGTCAGGGCGTGACAGTACCCCCCCGAAAAGGTGCTGACTCCGACCACAAAACCTGAAACTAGATGGGGAGGGTTAGGGTGGGAAACTAGCTCCGGTGCAGGACGCAGGACCCGCTCAGACCGCGGATCCGGCCATGCCCGGACCGGGCGCCGTGCCCGGACTGGGCACCGTCGCAGAGGAAGGCCATGGAGCCATGGAGCGGGACTGGACACCGTGCCTGGACTGGGCTCTGGCCATGGCACCGGTGCAGGAAGTTCCGGGCCGTGGACCATTACTGGAAGCTCCGGGCCTTGGACCGTCGCTGGAGGCTCCGGACTGTAGACCGTCGCTGGAGGCTCCGGACTGTAGGCCGTCGCTGGAGGCTCCGGGCTGTAGACCGTCGCTGGAGGCTCCGGGCTGTAGACCGTCGCTGGAGGCTCCGGACTGTAGACCGTCGCTGGAGGTTCCGGACTGTAGACCGTCGCTGGAGGTTCCGGACTGTAGACCGTCGCTGGAGGCTCCGGGCTGTAGACCGTCGCTGGAGGCTCCGGGCTGTAGACCGTCGCTGGAGGCTCCGGGCTGTAGACCGTCGCTGCAGGCTCCGGGCTGTAGACCGTCGCAAAACAATATCCCACATTGCAGGTGGGAAAAAGGGAAAAAGGACACACTAAGTATGATCCCCAATTAGAGGTAATGATTATCAGCTGCCTCCAATTGGGAACCATACACACACCAACATAGAAATATAATACCTAGAAACCCCCCCAGCCACGTCCTGACCTAAAACACCATAGAGAACCCAGAGGGCTCTCTATGGTCAGGGCGTGACAGAAAGTCTCCTTTAACATCCAATAAAGCCCCACCCCCCCTTCCAGGCAAGGCGTATGACTGTGTTGGAGGCTACATCGCCAGTACCGCCGCCCTGGTGGACACGGTGCGTAGTTACGCTGCAGGCTTCATATTCACCACGTCTCTGCCTCCCATGCTGCTGGCGGGCGCCCACGAGTCCATCCAAACCCTTAAAGGGGAGGAGGGCCGCGCCCTCCGGAGGAAACACCAGCTTAACGCCCATGAGTCCATCCAGAACCTTACCGCATGCAGGCCTATACACTGAACAAGGAGAGACACAGCTCTGTCTCTGGGGCGTAGACAATTACCAAGGCCTTATTCTGACAGTATATAGCTGAAGAACAGGAGACACAGGTTTTCCACCATGTTCTATATTGGTGATACTGACCAAGAAGCCTGTTTCTAGGGAGAGAGTTTACTCAATGCTAATGAAGCACAGCATATATGTAATTGACACAGACCTTCATTTAACTAGGCATGTCAGTTAAGCACAAATTCTTATTTACAATGACAGACGACCGGGGAACAGTGGGTTAACTGCATTGTTCAGGGGCAGAACAACAGATTTCTACCTTGTCAGCTCAGGGATTTGATCCAGCAACCTTCCGGTTACTAGTCCAACGCTCTAACCACTAGGCCATCCTGCCAACCCCTGATATATAAAATGACCCAGATTCAAAGTGAAAACATAGTGGGCTAGAATCAACACAACACTACCTTTACACAACAGCAATATCACACCATAAAATAACAGTTCTCAGTATGAAATGTAGGGCAGCTTCTTAATGAACTGTGTATCAAAACACAGCCATTGGTGGAGTGTGTTCATCGTACCAGAAATGCTGCCTGGCTTGGCAGCTCTACTGTCTCTGAAAGGGATCCACGACCTGTCTGTATGTCCTCCGCTACCTGTCTGTCCTCCACCACCTGTCTGTCTGTCTGTCTGTCCTCCTGTCTGTCTGTCCTCCACTACCTGTCTGTCTGTCTGTCCTCCACTACCTGTCTGTCTGTATGTCCTCCACTACCCGTCTGTCTGTCCTCCACTACCCGTCTGTCTGTATGTCCTCCACTACCTGTCTGTCTGTCCTCCACTACCCGTCTGTCTGTCCTCCACTACCCGTCTGTCTGTCCTCCACTACCTGTCTGTCTGTCCTCCGCTACCTGTCTGTCTGTCCTCCACGACCTGTCTGTCTGTCGTCCTCCACGACCTGTTTGTCTGTCGTCCTCCACGACCTGTCTGTCTGTCCTCCATGACCTGTCTGTCTGTCCTCCACGACCTGTCTGTCTGTCCTCCATGACCTGTCTGTCTGTCCTCCACCACCTGTCTGTCTGTCTGTCTGTCCTCCTGTCTGTCTGTCCTCCACTACCTGTCTGTCTGTCTGTCCTCCACTACCTGTCTGTCTGTCTGTCCTCCACTACCTGTCTGTCTGTCTGTCTGTCTGTCTGTCTGTCTGTCTGTCCTCCGCTACCTGTCTGTCCTCCACTACCTGTCTGTCTGTCCTCCGCTACCTGTCTGTCTGTCCTCCGCTACCTGTCTGTCTGTCCTCCTCTACCTGTCTGTCTGTCCTCCTCTACCCGTCTGTCTGTCCTCCTCTACCCGTCTGTCTGTCCTCCGCTACCCGTCTGTCTGTCCTCCGCTACCCGTCTGTCTGTCCTCCACTACCCGTCTGTCTGTCCTCCTCTACCCGTCTGTCTGTCCTCCACTACCTGTCTGTCTGTCCTCCGCTACCTGTCTGTCTGTCCTCCACTACCTGTCTGTCTCTCCTCCGCTACCTGTCTGTCTCTCCTCCGCTACCTGTCTGTCTCTCCTCCGCTACCTGTCTGTCTCTCCTCCGCTACCTGTCTGTCTCTCCTCCGCTACCTGTCTGTCTCTCCTCCGCTACCTGTCTGTCTCTCCTCCGCTACCTGTCTGTCTGGCCTCCATGACCTGTCTGTCTGTCTGTCTGTCCTCCACTACCTGTCTGTCTGTCCTCCACGACCTGTCTGTCTGTCCTCCACTACCTGTCTGTCTGTCCTCCACGACCTGTCTGTCTGGCCTCCATGACCTGGCTCACAAACATAACACAAGCACTGGACTGAATTAACAAGGCTATTAACAATACAACCATTTAAGTAGATAAGAAGCTGAATTGGCATGTTTAAATGTTGAGAGAACACCGTGTTGAAATGCAGGGAAACTCACCAGGCTCAATTCAAATAGTGGATATCTGAAACGTGCTGGATTAGGGCACCACAGTGTCAAACCAGGAGATGGCTTAACTTCCCTCATCTCTGATGGTTAACATTGTGTAAGGTTACAGTTTCAAGGTTGCTTCAACATCTCTTTAAAAAAAGGAACTGTCTTTGTAGAAATACCCGATGTGAAATAGAGGTGATTTTGGTTTGATGTAATGTGAGTGTGATGTGTATGGTTTAAATAAATGTTTATTAGTCATATTATTACTGGGCCTAATGACCTGAAAACGGACACTGCTACCTGTAAACATTATTCCTCTTCTTCCTCATTTGGCCTCTGATGTGTCCTCCCATGACATGTAACAATATCTAGACAAGTTTAACCTGGCTAGCAACTGTTACCTAAGTATCTAATTGCAAAGCAATTCAGTTAGGAGCCAGAGGAGAGGGATGGGGAAAGACAAAGACACAAAGAAAGTGAAAGAGAACAAGAGAGAAAGAGAGACACAGAAAAAATAGAATTACTTGACACATTGGAATGAAATCCAAAAACAGAGCAGACTAGAATGCAATTTGGACCTAAACAGAGATTATACAGTGGAAGAAGGGGGAAGGGGGATACCTAGTCTGTTGTAAAGGGGGATACCTAGTCCGTTGTAAAGGGGGATACCTAGTCCGTTGTAAAGGGGGATACCTAGTCCGTTGTAAAGGCGGATACCTAGTCCGTTGTAAAGGCGGATACCTAGTCCGTTGTAAAGGGGGATACCTAGTCCGTTGTAAAGGGGGATACCTAGTCCGTTGTAAAGGGGGATACCTAGTCCGTTGTAAAGGGGGATACCTAGTCCGTTGTAAAGGGGGATACCTAGTCCGTTGTAAAGGGGGATACCTAGTCCGTTGTAAAGGGGGATACCTAGTCAGTTGTAAAGGGGGATACCTAGTCAGTTGTAAAGGGGGATACCTAGTCAGTTGTAAAGGGGGATACCTAGTCAGTTGTAAAGGGGGATACCTACCTATAGAATGCCCTTCTTGCCTTGTCTCTCATATCATTCACAGTTTTGTGTAAGTTACCTGTGGTGCTGTTGTTTAGGCCAAGGTATGTATAGTTTTTTGTGTGCTCTAGGGCAACGGTGTCTAGATGGAATTTGTATTTGTCGATTGGATCTTTTTTTGGACACCATTGTTTTGGTCTCACTGAGATTTACTGTCAGGGCCCAGGTCTGGCAGAATCTGTGCAGAAGATCTAGGTGCTGCTGTAGGTCCTCCGTGGTTGGTGACAGAAGCACCAGATCATCAGCAAACAGTAGACATTTGACTTCAGATTCTAGTACGTGAGGCCGGGTGCTGCAGACTCTTCAAGTGCCCTCGTCAATTCGTTGATATATATGTTGAAGAAGGTGGGGCTTAAGCTGCATCCCTGTCTCACCCCACGGTTCTGTGGGAAGAAATTTGTGTTTTTTGCCAATTTTAACCACATACTTGTTGTTTGTTTACCAAATTGAGTCGAAGATTTTGACTTTTGTTTTGTTTGTTTATCAGTTAGGGTCTGTTGTGCGGTAATTTGTTAAAATGCCAATTTGACATTTGCCCAGTACATTGTTTTCACTGAGGAAATGTACAAGTCTGCTGTTAATGCAGAGGATTTTCCCAAGGTCTCTCTCTCTCTCTCTCTCTCTCTCTCTCTCTCTCTCTCTCTCTCTCTCGCTCTCGCTCTCGCTCTCGCTCTCGCTCTCGCTCTCGCTCTCTCTCGCTCTCTAATTCAAGGCGCTTTATTGGGATGGGAAACATATGTTAACATTGCCAAAGCAAATGAAGTAGATAATACAATAAAAATGAACAGTAAACATTACGCTCACAGAAGTTCCAAAATAATAAAGACATTTCAAATGTCATATTATGTATATATACAGTTGAAGTCGGAAGTTTACTAACACTTAGGTTGGAGTCATTAAAACTCGTTTTTCAACCAGTCCACAAATTTCTTGTTAACAAACTATAGTTTTGGCAATAGTTAGGACATCTACCATCTACTATAGTTAGGACATCTACCTTCTGCACGACACAAGTAATTTTTCCAACAATTGTTTACAGACAGATTATTTCACTTACAATTCACTGTATCACATATCCAGTGGGTCAGAAGTTTACATACACTAAGTTGACTGTGCCTTTAAACAGCTTGGAAAATTCCAGAAAATGATGTCATGGCTTTAGAAGCTTCTGATAGGCTAATGGACATCATTTGAGTCAATTGGAGGTGTACCTGTGCATGTATTTCAAGGCCTACCTTCAAACTCAGTGCCTCTTTGCTTGATATCATGGGAAAATCAAAAGAAAACAGCCAAGACCTCAAAAAAGTAATTGTAGATCTCCACAAGTCTGGTTCATCCTTGGGAGAAATTTCCAAATGCCTGAAGGTACCACGTTTATCTGTACAAACAATAGTAAGCAAGTATAAACACCATGGGACTACGCAGCCATCATACCGCTCAGGAAGGAGACTCTTTCTGTCTCCTAGAGATGAACGTACTTTGGTGCAAAAAGTGCAAATCAATCCCAGAACAACAGCAAAGGACCCTGTGAAGATGCTGGAGGAAACAGGATCAAAATTATCAATATCCACAGTAAAACAAGTCCTATATTGACATAACCTGAAAGGCCACTCAGCAAGGTAGAAGTCACTGCTCCAAAACCGTCGTAAAAAAGCCAGACTAGTTTGCAACTGCACATGGGGACAAAGATGATACTTTTTGGAGAAATGTCCTCTGGTCTGATGAAACAAAAATAGAGCTGTTTGACCATAATGATCATCGTTATGTTTGGAGGAAAAAGGGGGAGGCTTGCAAGCCGAAGAACACCATCCCAACGTGAAGCACGGGGGTGGTAGCATCATGTTGTGGTGGTGCTTTGCTGCAGGAGGGTCTGGTGCACTTCACAAAATAGATGCCATCATGAGGAAAGAAAATGATGTGGATATATTGAAGCAACATCTCAAGACATCAGTCAGGAAGTTAAAGCTTGGCTGGAAATGGGTCTTCCAAATGGACAATGACCCCAAGCATACTCCCAAAGTTGTGGCAAAATGGCTTAAGGACAATAAAGTCTAGGTATTGGATTGGCCATCACAAAGCCCTGACCTCAGTCCCATAGAACATTTGTGGGCAGAACTGAAAAAGCGTGGGCGAGCAAGGAGGCCTACAAACCTGACTCAGTTACACCAGCTTGTTACTAGGATTTATTGTTAGGAATTGTGAAAAACTGAGTTTAAATATACTTGGCTAAGGTGTATGTAAACTCCCGACTTCAACTGTACAGTTTTGTAATGATGTGCAAATGGTTAAAGTACGAAAGGGAAAATAAATAAACATAAAAATTAGTTGTATTTATAATGGCGTTTGTTCTTCACTTTCTCTCTTTCTGGTTCTCTCTCTCTCTCTGTCTTTCTCTTCACCTCTCTCCACCAAGAGTTTTTTTTAAAGCACTATCAAGTCAGTAAGGTCAATGAACCATAGCCAACATGCAAATGTTGCTCTGTGCTTATCTTATTCTAAAGGTCATTTCTCTCTATTTACAGGTGGTTCCAACAGGGCAGTCAGACAACCCTGGGTTAGGACATGTGGAGCAATCACAGAGAGGGAGTGAGAGAGACAGAGTGAGACAGAGACAGAGAGAGACAGAGAGAGAGACAGAGAGAGAGACAGAGAGAGAGACAAAAACCGAAGAAAATTAACAATAATGACAAATGGTTTGATGAAGAATGCAAAAATCTAAGAAAGAAATTGAGAAACCTGTCCAACCAAAAACATAGAGACCCGGAAAACCTGAGCCTACGCCTTCACTATGGTGAATCACTAAAACAATACAGAAATACACTACGGAAAAAGAAGGAACAGCATGTCAGAAATCAGCTCAATGCAATTGAAGAATCCATAGACTCTAACCACTTCTGGGAAAATTGGAAAACACTAAACAAACAACAACACGAAGAATTATCTATCCAAAATGGAGATGTATGGGTAAACCACTTCTCCAATCTCTTTGGCTCTATAACAAAGAATAAAGAGCAAAAACATATACATGATCAAATACAGATCTTAGAATCAACTATTAAAGACTACCAGAACCCACTGGATTCTCCAATTACCTTGAACGAGTTACAGGACAAAATAAAAACCCTCCAACCCAAAAAGGCCTGTGGTGTTGATGGTATCCTAAATGAAATGATCAAATATACAGACAACAAATTCCAATTGGCTATACTAAAACTCTTTAACATCATACTTAGCTCTGGCATCTTCCCCAATATTTGGAACCAAGGACTGATCACCCCAATCCACAAAAGTGGAGACAAATTTGACCCCAATAACTACCGTGGAATATGTGTCAACAGTAACCTTGGGAAAATCCTCTGCATTATTATTAACAGCAGACTCGTACATTTCCTCAATGAAAACAATGTACTGAGCAAATGTCAAATTGGCTTTTTACCAAATTACCGTACAACAGACCATGTATTCACCCTGCACACCCTAATTGACAATCAAACAAACCAAAACAAAGGCAAAGTCTTCTCATGCTTTGTTGATTTCAAAAAAAGCCTTCGACTCAATCTGGCATGAGGGTCTGCTATACAAACTGATGGAAAGTGGTGTTGGGGGTAAAACATACGACATTATAAAATCCATGTACACAAACAACAAGTGTGCGGTTAAAATTGGCAAAAACACACACATTTCTTCACACAGGGTCGTGGGGTTAGACAGGGATGCAGCTTAAGCCCCACCCTCTTCAACATATATATCAACGAATTGGCGAGGGCACTAGAAAAGTCTGCAGCACCCGGCCTCCCCCTGCTAGAATCCGAAGTCAAATGTCTGCTGTTTGCTGATGATCTGGTGCTTCTGTCACCAACCAAGGAGGGCCTACAGCAGCACCTAGATCTTATGCACAGATTCTGTCAGACCTGGGCCCTGACAGTAAATCTCAGTAAGACCAAAATAATGGTGTTCCAAAAAGGTCCAGTCACCAGGACCACAAATACAAATTCCATCTAGACACTGTTGCCCTAGAGCACACAAAAACTATACATACCTTGGCCTAAACATCAGCACCACAGGTAACTTCCACAAAGCTGTGAACGATCTGAGAGACAAGGCAAGAAGGGCATTCTATGCCATCAAAAGAAACATAAATTTCAACATACCAATTAGGATCTGGCTAAAAATACTTGAATCAGTCATAGAGCCCATTGCCCTTTATGGTTGTGAGGTCTGGGGTCCGCTCACCAACCAAGACTTCACAAAATGGGACAAACACCAAATTGAGACTCTGCACGCAGAATTCTGCAAAAATATCCTCCGTGTACAACGTAGAACACCAAATAATGCATGCAGAGCAGAATTAGGCCGATACCCACTAATTATCAAAATCCAGAAAAGAGCTGTTAAATTCTACAACCACCTAAAAGGAAGCGATTCACAAACCTTCCATAACAAAGCCATCACCTACAGAGAGATGAACCTGGAGAAGAGTCCCTAAGCAAGCTGGTCCTGGGGCTCTGTTCACAAACACAAACACACACTACAGAGCCCCAGGACAGCAGCACAATTAGACCCAACCAAATCATGAGAAAACAAAAAGATAACTACTTAACACATTGGAAAGAATTAACAAAAAAACAGAGCAAACTAGAATGCTATTTGGCCCTACACAGAGAGTACACAGCGGCAGAATACCTGACCACTGTGACTGACCCAAAATTAAGGAAAGCCTTGACTATGTACAGACTCAGTGAGCATAGCCTTGCTATTGAGAAAGGCCGCCGTAGGCAGACATGGCTCTCAAGAGAAGACAGGCTATGTGCTCACTGCCCACAAAATGAGGTGGAAACTGAGCTGCACTTCCTAACCTCCTGCCCAATGTATGACCATATTAGAGAGACATATTTCCCTCAGATTACACAGATCCACAAAGAATTTGAAAACAAATCCAATTTTGAAAAACTCCCATATCTACTGGGTGAAATTCCACAGTGTGCCATCACAGCAGCAAGATTTGTGACCTGTTGCCACGAGAAAAGGGCAACCAGTGAAGAACAAACACCATTGTAAATACAACCCATATTTATGCTTATTTATTTTATCTTGTGTCCTTTAGCCATTTGTACATTGTTAGAACACTGTATATATATATAATATGACATTTGTAATGTCTTTACTGTTTTGAAACTTCTGTATGTGTAATGTTTACTGTTAATTTTTGTTGTTTTTCACTTTATATATTCACTTTGTATGTTGTCTACCTCACTTGCTTTGGCAATGTTAACACATGTTTCCCATGCCAATAAAGCCCTTGAATTGAATTGAATTGAATTGAGACAGAGAGAGAGACAGAGAGAGAGACAGACAGAGACACAGAGAGACAGGGACACAGAGAGACAGGTGGTTCCAACAGGGCAGTCAGACAACCCTGGGTTAGGACATGTGGAGCAATCACAGAGAGGGAGTGAGAGAGACAGAGACAGAGAGAGGGAGAGAGAGAGGGAGAGAGAGAGACAGAGAGAGAGACAGAGACAGAGAGAGAGACAGAGACAGAGGCAGAGAGAGAGAGACAGAGAGACAGAGAGAGACAGGTGGTTCCAACAGGGTAGTCAGACAACCCTGGGTTAGGACATGTGGAGCAATCACAGAGAGGGAGTGAGAGAGACAGAGACAGGGAGAGAGAGAGACAGAGAGAGAGACAGAGACACAGAGAGACAGGTGGTTCCAACAGGGCAGTCAGACAACCCTGGGTTAGGACATGTGGAGCAATCACAGAGAGGGAGTGAGAGAGACAGAGAGAGGGAGAGAGAGACAGAGACAGAGAGACAGGTGGTTCCAACAGGGCAGTCAGACAACCCTGGGTTAGGACATGTGGAGCAATCACAGAGAGTGAGTGAGAGAGAGAGAGAACCATTGCCCTTTATGGTTGTGAGGTCTGGGGTCCGCTCACCAACCAAGACTTCACAAAATGGGACAAACACCAAATTGAGACTCTGCACGCAGAATTCTGCAAAAATATCCTCCGTGTACAACGTAGAACACCAAATAATGCATGCAGAGCAGAATTAGGCTGATACCCACTAATTATCAAAATCCAGAAAAGAGCCGTTAAATTCTACAACCACCTAAAAGGAAGCGATTCACAAACCTTCCATAACAAAGCCATCACCTACAGAGAGATGAACCTGGAGAAGAGTCCCCTAAGCAAGCTGGTCCTGGGGCTCTTTTCACAAACACAAACACACCCTACAGAGCTCCAGGACAACAGCACAATTAGACCCAACCAAATCATGAGAAAACTAAAAGATAATTACTTAACACATTGGAAAGAATTAACAAAAAAACAGAGCAAACTAGAATGCTATTTGGCCCTACACAGAGAGTACACAGCGGCAGAATACCTGACCACTGTGACTGACCCAAAATTAAGGAAAGCTTTGACTATGTACAGACTCAGTGAGCATAGCCTTGCTATTGAGAAAGGCCGCCGTAGGCAGACATGGCTCTCAAGAGAAGACAGGCTATGTGCTCACTGCCCACAAAATGAGGTGGAAACTGAGCTGCACTTCCTAACCTCCTGCCCAATGTATGACCATATTAGAGAGACATATTTCCCTCAGATTACACAGATCCACAAAGAATTCGAAAACAAATCCAATTTTGAAAAACTCCCATATCTACTGGGTGAAATTCCACAGTGTGCCATCACAGCTGCAAGATTTGTGACCTGTTGCCATGAGAAAAGGGCAACCAGTGAAGAACAAACACCATTGTAAATACAACCCATATTTATGCTTATTTATTTTATCTTGTGTCCTTTAACCATTTGTACATTGTTAAAACACTGTATATATATATAACATGACATTTGTAATGTATTTACTGTTTTGAAACTTCTGTATGTGTAATGTTTACTGTTAATTTTTGTTGTTTTTCACTTTATATATTCACTTTGTATGTTGTCTACCTCACTTGCTTTGGCAATGTTAACACATGTTTCCCATGCCAATAAAGCCCTTGAATTGAATTGAATTGAATTGACAGAGAGAGAGAGAGAGAGAGATAACTCTGTAGTGTAGACAGTCTGTTTCATCTTTATTATTACAAAGTGATGATAAAGTTCCAGCCCCACGTCTCCGTCTAGGGAACAATGATCCTCTTTACCCTCCAGAAGAATGCTCAGTCACTGACGCTAAGATATTACAGCTCTAATGAAATGATCTGTCACAATGAAACGATCTGTCACAATGATCCTCTTTACCCTCCAGAAGAATGCTCAGTCACTGACACTAAGATATTACAGCTCTAATGATCTGTCACAATGAAATGATCTGTCACAATGAAACGATCTGTCACAATGAAATTATCTGTCACAATGAAAACATCTGTCACAATGAAACCATCTGTCACAATGAAACCATCTGTCACAATGAAATTATCTGTCACAATGAAACCATCTGTCACAATGAAACCATCTGTCACAATGAAACGATCTGTCACAATGAAATGATCTGTCACAATGAAACCATCTGTCACAATGAAATCATCTGTCACAATGAAACCATCTGTCACAATGAAACCATCTGTCACAATGAAACCATCTGTCACAATGAAACCATCTGTCACAATGAAACCATCTGTCACAATGAAAAGATCTATCATAGTTACTCTGTGTGTGTGTGTGTGTGTGTGTGTGTGTGTGTGTGTGTGTGTGTGTGTGTGTGTGTGTGTGTGTGTGTGTGTGTGTGTGTGTGTGTGTGTGTGTGTGTGTGTGTGTGTGTGTGTGTGTGTGTGTGTGTGTGTACGTACTAGCTGACTGTAACAGTGGATTCATTCTCAGTTGTTCTGGTCTCATCAAGGTCATGTTATCAATAAATCTGTGAGACTTCAGTAGGAATGTGATCACGTGTAGGAATGTCATCCTCTCTCCTCTCTGCCCCAGGGCCATCCAGCTGGTAGACCAACCAGCCGGAGGTAGTGGAGTATGTTTTCACTAAACTCTGACTTTGGCGTGCTGCTGATGTCATATAGTGGGTTTGGCTGTATGTGGAGTTAAATTGTGTTGGGATTGGACCCAGAAACACCAGGAAAGAGAAGGAATCTACCTCTAGTGTGTTGGGATTGGACCCAGAAAAACCAGGAAAGAGACGGAATCTACCTCTAGTGTGTTGGGATTAGACCCAGAAACACCAGGAAAGAGAAGGAATGTACCTCTAGTGTGGTGGGATTAGACCCAGAAACACCAGGAAAGAGAAGGAATGTACCTCTAGTGTGTTGGGATTAGACCCTGAAACACCAGGAAAGAGAAGGAATGTACCTCTAGTGTGGTGGGATTAGACCCAGAAACACCAGGAAAGAGAAGGAATGTACCTCTAGTGTGGTGGGATTAGACCCAGAAACACCAGGAAAGAGAAGGAATGTACCTCTAGTGTGGTGGGATTAGACCCAGAAACACCAGGAAAGAGGAGGAATGTACCTCTAGTGTGTTGGGATTAGACCCAGAAACACCAGGAAAGAGAAGGAATGTACCTCTAGTGTGGTGGGATTAGACCCAGAAACACCAGGAAAGAGAAGGAATGTACCTCTAGTGTGGTGGGATTAGACCCAGAAACACCAGGAAAGAGAAGGAATGTACCTCTAGTGTGGTGGGATTAGACCCAGAAACACCAGGAAAGAGAAGGAATGTACCTCTAGTGTGGTGGGATTAGACCCAGAAACACCAGGAAAGAGAAGGAATGTACCTCTAGTGTGGTGGGATTAGACCCAGAAACACCAGGAAAGAGAAGGAATGTACCTCTAGTGTGGTGGGATTAGACCCAGAAACACCAGGAAAGAGAAGGAATGTACCTCTAGTGTGTTGGGATTAGACCCAGAAACACCAGGAAAGAGAAGGAATGTACCTCTAGTGTGGTGGGATTAGACCCAGAAACACCAGGAAAGAGAAGGAATGTACCTCTAGTGTGGTGGGATTAGACCCAGAAACACCAGGAAAGAGAAGGAATGTACCTCTAGTGTGGTGGGATTAGACCCAGAAACACCAGGAAAGAGAAGGAATGTACCTCTAGTGTGGTGGGATTAGACCCAGAAACACCAGGAAAGAGAAGGAATGTACCTCTAGTGTGGTGGGATTAGACCCAGAAACACCAGGAAAGAGAAGGAATGTACCTCTAGTGTGGTGGGATTAGACCCAGAAACACCAGGAAAGAGAAGGAATGTACCTCTAGTGTGGTGGGATTAGACCCAGAAACACCAGGAAAGAGAAGGAATGTACCTCTAGTGTGGTGGGATTAGACCCAGAAACACCAGGAAAGAGAAGGAATGTACCTCTAGTGTGGTGGGATTAGACCCAGAAACACCAGGAAAGAGAAGGAATGTACCTCTAGTGTGTTGGGATTAGACCCAGAAACACCAGGAAAGAGAAGGAATGTACCTCTAGTGTGGTGGGATTAGACCCAGAAACACCAGGAAAGAGAAGGAATGTACCTCTAGTGTGGTGGGATTAGACCCAGAAACACCAGGAAAGAGAAGGAATGTACCTCTAGTGTGGTGGGATTAGACCCAGAAACACCAGGAAAGAGAAGGAATGTACCTCTAGTGTGGTGGGATTAGACCCAGAAACACCAGGAAAGAGAAGGAATGTACCTCTAGTGTGGTGGGATTAGACCCAGAAACACCAGGAAAGAGAAGGAATGTACCTCTAGTGTGGTGGGATTAGACCCAGAAACACCAGGAAAGAGAAGGAATGTACCTCTAGTGTGGTGGGATTAGACCCAGAAACACCAGGAAAGAGAAGGAATGTACCTCTAGTGTGGTGGGATTAGACCCAGAAACACCAGGAAAGAGAAGGAATGTACCTCTAGTGTGGTGGGATTAGACCCAGAAACACCAGGAAAGAGAAGGAATGTACCTCTAGTGTGGTGGGATTAGACCCAGAAACACCAGGAAAGAGAAGGAATGTACCTCTAGTGTGGTGGGATTAGACCCAGAAACACCAGGAAAGAGAAGGAATGTACCTCTAGTGTGGTGGGATTAGACCCAGAAACACCAGGAAAGAGAAGGAATGTACCTCTAGTGTGGTGGGATTAGACCCAGAAACACCAGGAAAGAGAAGGAATGTACCTCTAGTGTGGTGGGATTAGACCCAGAAACACCAGGAAAGAGAAGGAATGTACCTCTAGTGTGGTGGGATTAGACCCAGAAACACCAGGAAAGAGAAGGAATGTACCTCTAGTGTGGTGGGATTAGACCCAGAAACACCAGGAAAGAGAAGGAATGTACCTCTAGTGTGGTGGGATTAGACCCAGAAACACCAGGAAAGAGAAGGAATGTACCTCTAGTGTGGTGGGATTAGACCCAGAAACACCAGGAAAGAGAAGGAATGTACCTCTAGTGTGGTGGGATTAGACCCAGAAACACCAGGAAAGAGAAGGAATGTACCTCTAGTGTGGTGGGATTAGACCCAGAAACACCAGGAAAGAGAAGGAATGTACCTCTAGTGTGTTGGGATTAGACCCAGAAACACCAGGAAAGAGAAGGAATGTACCTCTAGTGTGGTGGGATTAGACCCAGAAACACCAGGAAAGAGAAGGAATGTACCTCTAGTGTGGTGGGATTAGACCCAGAAACACCAGGAAAGAGAAGGAATGTACCTCTAGTGTGGTGGGATTAGACCCAGAAACACCAGGAAAGAGAAGGAATGTACCTCTAGTGTGGTGGGATTAGACCCAGAAACACCAGGAAAGAGAAGGAATGTACCTCTAGTGTGGTGGGATTAGACCCAGAAACACCAGGAAAGAGAAGGAATGTACCTCTAGTGTGGTGGGATTAGACCCAGAAACACCAGGAAAGAGAAGGAATGTACCTCTAGTGTGGTGGGATTAGACCCAGAAACACCAGGAAAGAGAAGGAATGTACCTCTAGTGTGGTGGGATTAGACCCAGAAACACCAGGAAAGAGAAGGAATGTACCTCTAGTGTGTGGGATTAGACCCAGAAACACCAGGAAAGAGAAGGAATGTACCTCTAGTGTGGTGGGATTAGACCCAGAAACACCAGGAAAGAGAAGGAATGTACCTCTAGTGTGGTGGGATTAGACCCAGAAACACCAGGAAAGAGAAGGAATGTACCTCTAGTGTGGTGGGATTAGACCCAGAAACACCAGGAAAGAGAAGGAATGTACCTCTAGTGTGGTGGGATTAGACCCAGAAACACCAGGAAAGAGAAGGAATGTACCTCTAGTGTGGTGGGATTAGACCCAGAAACACCAGGAAAGAGAAGGAATGTACCTCTAGTGTGGTGGGATTAGACCCAGAAACACCAGGAAAGAGAAGGAATGTGTGGTGGGACCTCTAGTGTGGTGGGATTAGACCCAGAAACACCAGGAAAGAGAAGGAATGTACCTCTAGTGTGGTGGGATTAGACCCAGAAACACCAGGAAAGAGAAGGAATGTACCTCTAGTGTGGTGGGATTAGACCCAGAAACACCAGGAAAGAGAAGGAATGTACCTCTAGTGTGGTGGGATTAGACCCAGAAACACCAGGAAAGAGAAGGAATGTACCTCTAGTGTGGTGGGATTAGACCCAGAAACACCAGGAAAGAGAAGGAATGTACCTCTAGTGTGGTGGGATTAGACCCAGAAACACCAGGAAAGAGAAGGAATGTACCTCTAGTGTGGTGGGATTAGACCCAGAAACACCAGGAAAGAGAAGGAATGTACCTCTAGTGTGGTGGGATTAGACCCAGAAACACCAGGAAAGAGAAGGAATGTACCTCTAGTGTGGTGGGATTAGACCCAGAAACACCAGGAAAGAGAAGGAATGTACCTCTAGTGTGGTGGGATTAGACCCAGAAACACCAGGAAAGAGAAGGAATGTACCTCTAGTGTGGTGGGATTAGACCCAGAAACACCAGGAAAGAGAAGGAATGTACCTCTAGTGTGGTGGGATTAGACCCAGAAACACCAGGAAAGAGAAGGAATGTACCTCTAGTGTGGTGGGATTAGACCCAGAAACACCAGGAAAGAGAAGGAATGTACCTCTAGTGTGTTGGGATTAGACCCAGAAACACCAGGAAAGAGAAGGAATGTACCTCTAGTGTGTTGGGATTAGACCCAGAAACACCAGGAAAGAGAAGGAATGTACCTCTAGTGTGTTGGGATTAGACCCAGAAACACCAGGAAAGAGAAGGAATGTACCTCTAGTGTGGTGGGATTAGACCCAGAAACACCAGGAAAGAGAAGGAATGTACCTCTAGTGTGGTGGGATTAGACCCAGAAACACCAGGAAAGAGAAGGAATGTACCTCTAGTGTGGTGGGATTAGACCCAGAAACACCAGGAAAGAGAAGGAATGTACCTCTAGTGTGGTGGGATTAGACCCAGAAACACCAGGAAAGAGAAGGAATGTACCTCTAGTGTGTTGGGATTAGACCCAGAAACACCAGGAAAGAGAAGGAATGTACCTCTAGTGTGTTGGGATTAGACCCAGAAACACCAGGAAAGAGAAGGAATGTACCTCTAGTGTGTTGGGATTAGACCCAGAAACACCAGGAAAGAGAAGGAATGTACCTCTAGTGTGGTGGGATTAGACCCAGAAACACCAGGAAAGAGAAGGAATGTACCTCTAGTGTGGTGGGATTAGACCCAGAAACACCAGGAAAGAGAAGGAATGTACCTCTAGTGTGGTGGGATTAGACCCAGAAACACCAGGAAAGAGAAGGAATGTACCTCTAGTGTGGTGGGATTAGACCCAGAAACACCAGGAAAGAGAGAAGGAATGTACCTCTAGTGTGGTGGGATTAGACCCAGAAACACCAGGAAAGAGAAGGAATGTACCTCTAGTGTGGTGGGATTAGACCCAGAAACACCAGGAAAGAGAAGGAATGTACCTCTAGTGTGGTGGGATTAGACCCAGAAACACCAGGAAAGAGAAGGAATGTACCTCTAGTGTGGTGGGATTAGACCCAGAAACACCAGGAAAGAGAAGGAATGTACCTCTAGTGTGGTGGGATTAGACCCAGAAACACCAGGAAAGAGAAGGAATGTACCTCTAGTGTGGTGGGATTAGACCCAGAAACACCAGGAAAGAGAAGGAATGTACCTCTAGTGTGGTGGGATTAGACCCAGAAACACCAGGAAAGAGAAGGAATGTACCTCTAGTGTGGTGGGATTAGACCCAGAAACACCAGGAAAGAGAAGGAATGTACCTCTAGTGTGGTGGGATTAGACCCAGAAACACCAGGAAAGAGAAGGAATGTACCTCTAGTGTGGTGGGATTAGACCCAGAAACACCAGGAAAGAGAAGGAATGTACCTCTAGTGTGGTGGGATTAGACCCAGAAACACCAGGAAAGAGAAGGAATGTACCTCTAGTGTGGTGGGATTAGACCCAGAAACACCAGGAAAGAGAAGGAATGTACCTCTAGTGTGGTGGGATTAGACCCAGAAACACCAGGAAAGAGAAGGAATGTACCTCTAGTGTGGTGGGATTAGACCCAGAAACACCAGGAAAGAGAAGGAATGTACCTCTAGTGTGGTGGGATTAGACCCAGAAACACCAGGAAAGAGAAGGAATGTACCTCTAGTGTGGTGGGATTAGACCCAGAAACACCAGGAAAGAGAAGGAATGTACCTCTAGTGTGGTGGGATTAGACCCAGAAACACCAGGAAAGAGAAGGAATGTACCTCTAGTGTGGTGGGATTAGACCCAGAAACACCAGGAAAGAGAAGGAATGTACCTCTAGTGTGGTGGGATTAGACCCAGAAACACCAGGAAAGAGAAGGAATGTACCTCTAGTGTGGTGGGATTAGACCCAGAAACACCAGGAAAGAGAAGGAATGTACCTCTAGTGTGGTGGGATTAGACCCAGAAACACCAGGAAAGAGAAGGAATGTACCTCTAGTGTGGTGGGATTAGACCCAGAAACACCAGGAAAGAGAAGGAATGTACCTCTAGTGTGGTGGGATTAGACCCAGAAACACCAGGAAAGAGAAGGAATGTACCTCTAGTGTGGTGGGATTAGACCCAGAAACACCAGGAAAGAGAAGGAATGTACCTCTAGTGTGGTGGGATTAGACCCAGAAACACCAGGAAAGAGAAGGAATGTACCTCTAGTGTGGTGGGATTAGACCCAGAAACACCAGGAAAGAGAAGGAATGTACCTCTAGTGTGGTGGGATTAGACCCAGAAACACCAGGAAAGAGAAGGAATGTACCTCTAGTGTGGTGGGATTAGACCCAGAAACACCAGGAAAGAGAAGGAATGTACCTCTAGTGTGGTGGGATTAGACCCAGAAACACCAGGAAAGAGAAGGAATGTACCTCTAGTGTGGTGGGATTAGACCCAGAAACACCAGGAAAGAGAAGGAATGTACCTCTAGTGTGTTGGGATTAGACCCAGAAACACCAGGAAAGAGAAGGAATGTACCTCTAGTGTGGTGGGATTAGACCCAGAAACACCAGGAAAGAGAAGGAATGTACCTCTAGTGTGGTGGGATTAGACCCAGAAACACCAGGAAAGAGAAGGAATGTACCTCTAGTGTGGTGGGATTAGACCCAGAAACACCAGGAAAGAGAAGGAATGTACCTCTAGTGTGGTGGGATTAGACCCAGAAACACCAGGAAAGAGAAGGAATGTACCTCTAGTGTGGTGGGATTAGACCCAGAAACACCAGGAAAGAGAAGGAATGTACCTCTAGTGTGGTGGGATTAGACCCAGAAACACCAGGAAAGAGAAGGAATGTACCTCTAGTGTGGTGGGATTAGACCCAGAAACACCAGGAAAGAGAAGGAATGTACCTCTAGTGTGGTGGGATTAGACCCAGAAACACCAGGAAAGAGAAGGAATGTGCCTCTAGTATGGTGGGATTAGACCCAGAAACACCAGGAAAGAGAAGGAATGTACCTCTAGTGTGGTGGGATTAGACCCAGAAACACCAGGAAAGAGAAGGAATGTACCTCTTGTGTGGTGGGATTAGACCCAGAAACACCAGGAAAGAGAAGGAATGTACCTCTAGTGTGTTGGGATTAGACCCAGAAACACCAGGAAAGAGAAGGAATGTACCTCTAGTGTGGTGGGATTAGACCCAGAAACTCCAGGAAAGAGAAGGAATGTACCTCTAGTGTGGTGGGATTAGACCCAGAAACACCAGGAAAGAGAAGGAATGTACCTCTAGTGTGGTGGGATTAGACCCAGAAACACCAGGAAAGAGAAGGAATGTACCTCTAGTGTGGTGGGATTAGACCCAGAAACACCAGGAAAGAGAAGGAATGTACCTCTAGTGTGGTGGGATTAGACCCAGAAACACCAGGAAAGAGAAGTAATGTACCTCTAGTGTGTTGGGATTAGACCCAGAAACACCAGGAAAGAGAAGGAATGTACCTCTAGTGTGGTGGGATTAGACCCAGAAACACCAGGAAAGAGAAGGAATGTACCTCTAGTGTGTTGGGATTAGACCCAGAAACACCAGGAAAGAGAAGGAATGTACCTCTAGTGTGTTGGGATTAGACCCAGAAACACCAGGAAAGAGAAGGAATGTACCTCTAGTGTGTTGGGATTAGACCCAGAAACACCAGGAAAGAGAAGGAATGTACCTCTAGTGTGGTGGGATTAGACCCAGAAACACCAGGAAAGAGAAGGAATGTACCTCTAGTGTGGTGGGATTAGACCCAGAAACACCAGGAAAGAGAAGGAATGTACCTCTAGTGTGGTGGGATTAGACCCAGAAACACCAGGAAAGAGGAGGAATGTACCTCTAGTGTGGTGGGATTAGACCCAGAAACACCAGGAAAGAGAAGGAATGTACCTCTAGTGTGTTGGGATTAGACCCAGAAACACCAGGAAAGAGAAGGAATGTACCTCTAGTGTGTTGGGATTAGACCCAGAAACACCAGGAAAGAGAAGGAATGTACCTCTAGTGTGTTGGGATTAGACCCAGAAACACCAGGAAAGAGAAGGAATGTACCTCTAGTGTGGTGGGATTAGACCCAGAAACACCAGGAAAGAGAAGGAATGTACCTCTAGTGTGGTGGGATTAGACCCAGAAACACCAGGAAAGAGAAGGAATGTACCTCTAGTGTGGTGGGATTAGACCCAGAAACACCAGGAAAGAGGAGGAATGTACCTCTAGTGTGGTGGGATTAGACCCAGAAACACCAGGAAAGAGAAGGAATGTACCTCTAGTGTGGTGGGATTAGACCCAGAAACACCAGGAAAGAGAAGGAATGTACCTCTAGTGTGGTGGGATTAGACCCAGAAACACCAGGAAAGAGAAGGAATGTACCTCTAGTGTGGTGGGATTAGACCCAGAAACACCAGGAAAGAGAAGGAATGTACCTCTAGTGTGGTGGGATTAGACCCAGAAACACCAGGAAAGAGAAGGAATGTACCTCTAGTGTGGTGGGATTAGACCCAGAAACACCAGGAAAGAGAAGGATGTACCTCTAGTGTGGTGGGATTAGACCCAGAAACACCAGGAAAGAGAAGGAATGTACCTCTAGTGTGGTGGGATTAGACCCAGAAACACCAGGAAAGAGAAGGAATGTACCTCTAGTGTGGTGGGATTAGACCCAGAAACACCAGGAAAGAGAAGGAATGTACCTCTAGTGTGGTGGGATTAGACCCAGAAACACCAGGAAAGAGAAGGAATGTACCTCTAGTGTGGTGGGATTAGACCCAGAAACACCAGGAAAGAGAAGGAATGTACCTCTAGTGTGGTGGGATTAGACCCAGAAACACCAGGAAAGAGAAGGAATGTACCTCTAGTGTGGTGGGATTAGACCCAGAAACACCAGGAAAGAGGAGGAATGTACCTCTAGTGTGGTGGGATTAGACCCAGAAACACCAGGAAAGAGAAGGAATGTACCTCTAGTGTGGTGGGATTAGACCCAGAAACACCAGGAAAGAGAAGGAATGTACCTCTAGTGTGGTGGGATTAGACCCAGAAACACCAGGAAAGAGAAGGAATGTACCTCTAGTGTGGTGGGATTAGACCCAGAAACACCAGGAAAGAGAAGGAATGTACCTCTAGTGTGGTGGGATTAGACCCAGAAACACCAGGAAAGAGAAGGAATGTACCTCTAGTGTGGTGGGATTAGACCCAGAAACACCAGGAAAGAGGAGGAATGTACCTCTAGTGTGGTGGGATTAGACCCAGAAACACCAGGAAAGAGAAGGAATGTACCTCTAGTGTGGTGGGATTAGACCCAGAAACACCAGGAAAGAGAAGGAATGTACCTCTAGTGTGGTGGGATTAGACCCAGAAACACCAGGAAAGAGAAGGAATGTACCTCTAGTGTGGTGGGATTAGACCCAGAAACACCAGGAAAGAGAAGGGATGTACCTCTAGTGTGGTGGGATTAGACCCAGAAACACCAGGAAAGAGAAGGAATGTACCTCTAGTGTGGTGGGATTAGACCCAGAAACACCAGGAAAGAGAAGGAATGTACCTCTAGTGTGGTGGGATTAGACCCAGAAACACCAGGAAAGAGAAGGAATGTACCTCTAGTGTGGTGGGATTAGACCCAGAAACACCAGGAAAGAGAAGGAATGTACCTCTAGTGTGGTGGGATTAGACCCAGAAACACCAGGAAAGAGAAGGAATGTACCTCTAGTGTGGTGGGATTAGACCCAGAAACACCAGGAAAGAGAAGGAATGTACCTCTAGTGTGGTGGGATTAGACCCAGAAACACCAGGAAAGAGAAGGAATGTACCTCTAGTGTGGTGGGATTAGACCCAGAAACACCAGGAAAGAGAAGGAATGTACCTCTAGTGTGGTGGGATTAGACCCAGAAACACCAGGAAAGAGAAGGAATGTACCTCTAGTGTGTTGGGATTAGACCCAGAAACACCAGGAAAGAGAAGGAATGTACCTCTAGTGTGGTGGGATTAGACCCAGAAACACCAGGAAAGAGAAGGAATGTACCTCTAGTGTGTTGGGATTAGACCCAGAAACACCAGGAAAGAGAAGGAATGTACCTCTAGTGTGGTGGGATTAGACCCAGAAACACCAGGAAAGAGAAGGAATGTACCTCTAGTGTGGTGGGATTAGACCCAGAAACACCAGGAAAGAGAAGGAATGTACCTCTAGTGTGGTGGGATTAGACCCAGAAACACCAGGAAAGAGAAGGAATGTACCTCTAGTGTGGT
Source organism: Oncorhynchus tshawytscha (assembly GCF_018296145.1). Lineage (NCBI taxonomy): Eukaryota > Metazoa > Chordata > Actinopteri > Salmoniformes > Salmonidae > Oncorhynchus > Oncorhynchus tshawytscha. Next base: position 1,031,873 of record NC_056430.1, on the reverse strand, counting down.
GGGATTAGACCCAGAAACACCAGGAAAGAGAAGGAATGTACCTCTAGTGTGGTGGGATTAGACCCAGAAACACCAGGAAAGAGAAGGAATGTACCTCTAGTGTGGTGGGATTAGACCCAGAAACACCAGGAAAGAGAAGGAATGTACCTCTAGTGTGGTGGGATTAGACCCAGAAACACCAGGAAAGAGAAGGAATGTACCTCTAGTGTGGTGGGATTAGACCCAGAAACACCAGGAAAGAGAAGGAATGTACCTCTAGTGTGGTGGGATTAGACCCAGAAACACCAGGAAAGAGGAGGAATGTACCTCTAGTGTGGTGGGATTAGACCCAGAAACACCAGGAAAGAGAAGGAATGTACCTCTAGTGTGGTGGGATTAGACCCAGAAACACCAGGAAAGAGAAGGAATGTACCTCTAGTGTGTTGGGATTAGACCCAGAAACACCAGGAAAGAGAAGGAATGTACCTCTAGTGTGGTGGGATTAGACCCAGAAACACCAGGAAAGAGAAGGAATGTACCTCTAGTGTGGTGGGATTAGACCCAGAAACACCAGGAAAGAGAAGGAATGTACCTCTAGTGTGGTGGGATTAGACCCAGAAACACCAGGAAAGAGAAGGAATGTACCTCTAGTGTGGTGGGATTAGACCCAGAAACACCAGGAAAGAGAAGGAATGTACCTCTAGTGTGGTGGGATTAGACCCAGAAACACCAGGAAAGAGAAGGAATGTACCTCTAGTGTGGTGGGATTAGACCCAGAAACACCAGGAAAGAGAAGGAATGTACCTCTAGTGTGGTGGGATTAGACCCAGAAACACCAGGAAAGAGAAGGAATGTACCTCTAGTGTGGTGGGATTAGACCCAGAAACACCAGGAAAGAGAAGGAATGTACCTCTAGTGTGGTGGGATTAGACCCAGAAACACCAGGAAAGAGAAGGAATGTACCTCTAGTGTGGTGGGATTAGACCCAGAAACACCAGGAAAGAGAAGGAATGTACCTCTAGTGTGTTGGGATTAGACCCAGAAACACCAGGAAAGAGAAGGAATGTACCTCTAGTGTGGTGGGATTAGACCCAGAAACACCAGGAAAGAGGAGGAATGTACCTCTAGTGTGTTGGGATTAGACCCAGAAACACCAGGAAAGAGAAGGAATGTACCTCTAGTGTGGTGGGATTAGACCCAGAAACACCAGGAAAGAGAAGGAATGTACCTCTAGTGTGGTGGGATTAGACCCAGAAACACCAGGAAAGAGAAGGAATGTACCTCTAGTGTGGTGGGATTAGACCCAGAAACACCAGGAAAGAGAAGGAATGTACCTCTAGTGTGGTGGGATTAGACCCAGAAACACCAGGAAAGAGAAGGAATGTACCTCTAGTGTGGTGGGATTGGAAAAAGTACATCCTCGTGTTTTTTTCTCTCACAGAAAATAAAGAAAACAGTGTCACAATAGTCAGATAAAAGGAAACCTTGTAGAACTCAACTGACCACGACTACAGTATTTCGGTAAACTTTGACCAAGACTTGCCAAACACATTTTTTTTGTGATTGTAAGATCTAGGAAATTATTCCATTCTTACAAGACAAAAGTAAGACACACAGACATATAACAAGTACCTGTTTCCCTATTTACAAGAAGGGCATGTGTTCAACCAGGAAACACTTCAAATTGGTCCTCACATTTCAGCACCACATTTCATGTGTTTAAGTGCAGAGTAAAAGGCGTATCTATGGGATGTGAGGTATTTTTCCATTTTTTCCACATTTGACTTCCTTCATTCTTTGACATTGTCGGTCTAAACTTCCTGGAACTGTCTTCTTTTGTTCACACAGGTATTTATCGTAGCATGTTGGACTGTAAACACAAAAAAAAGTCAGAAGTCATTTGTCAACTTTACGCAACATGAAGTTATGCTAAGAGGGAAATTACATGATATCTGTCATTTAAAGTAGTTTTTGTTTAGGGCGACTACAGGTACAAAATCCTAAATCACATAAATTCATATTCAGTTCCTATCGTATTGAACTGTTGGCTGCCACTCAAAAAGGATCATAAATATGATAATTCTGATCATATTTCAGAGTTAATAAGTAATAAAAGATTTAGTATGTATTGGGGAAAAAAAGAAAAAGTGATCTTCCCGACATCTCTCCATCTTCTTCCTCCATCTTCCTCCCCATCTTCTTCCTCCCCCATCTTCCTCCTCCATCTTCCTCCTCCCCATCTTCCTCCCCCATCTTCCTCCTCCATCTTCCTCCTCCATCTTCTATCTCCATCTTCTTCCTTCCCCATCTTCTTCCTCCATCTTCTTCCTCCCCCATCTTCCTCCTCCATCTTCCTCCCCCATCTTCCTCCTCCATCTTCCTCCTCCATCTTCTTCCTACCCCATCTTCCTCCTCCATCTTCTTCCTCCATCCTGCACCAGTCATTCTCTCTGTCCATAATTCTCTTATTACTTCTAATAGTAACTGTATCCACTGGTGAATTGGGAGAGAGTGAGGTGATTGCCACCTAAGAGCCCACATCTTTTTTTTTTTTGCCTGGACGTATTCTCTGATTGATTGAGAGATTCAAGGAGCTATCATTGTTAAGTAACATAGTAATTGCAAAGCATTGAATACGAATCTTTTGTAACTTTGTCCCAGAAACATTTAATTGCAGGGCACTCCCACATATGAAGGAGTGTGCCTACCTGATGTAGGGGACACAGTGGAAAGATTGGACTTCTCTGCCCACAGACAGTAAAGGGTTAATAATCCTCATACAGCAGCTTGATGTTTGGGCCTGTGAGAATGAGGCCTGCTGAACCATAGTGAGAATGAGGCCTGCTGAACCATAATGAGAATGAGGCCTGCTGAACCATAGTGAGAATGAGTCCTGCTGAACCATAGTGAGAATGAGGCCTGCTGAACCATAGTGAGAATGAGGCCTGCTGAACCATAGTGAGAATGAGTCCTGCTGAACCATAGTGAGAATGAGGCCTGCTGAACCATAGTGAGATGGAGGCCTGCTGAACCATAGTGAGAATGAGTCCTGCTGAACCTAAGAGCCCACATCTTTTTTTTTTTTGCCTGGACGTATTCTCTGATTGATTGAGAGATTCAAGGAGCTATCATTGTTAAGTAACATAGTAATTGCAAAGCATTGAATACGAATCTTTTGTAACTTTGTCCCAGAAACATTTAATTGCAGGGCACTCCCACATATGAAGGAGTGTGCCTACCTGATGTAGGGGACACAGTGGAAAGATTGGACTTCTCTGCCCACAGACAGTAAAGGGTTAATAATGAGGCCTGCTGAACCATAGTGAGAATGAGGCCTGCTGAACCATAGTGAGAATGAGTCCTGCTGAACCATAGTGAGAATGAGGCCTGCTGAACCATAGTGAGAATGAGGCCTGCTGAACCATAGTGAGAATGAGTCCTGCTGAACCATAGTGAGAATGAGGCCTGCTGAACCATAGTGAGATGGAGGCCTGCTGAACCATAGTGAGAATGAGTCCTGCTGAACCATAGTGAGAATGAGGCCTGCTGAACCATAGTGAGAATGAGGCCTGCTGAACCATAGTGAGACTGAGGCCTGCTGAACCATAGTGAGAAAGAGGCCTGCTGAACCATAGTGAGACTGAAGCCTGCTGAACCATAATGAGAATGAGGCCTGTTGAACCATAGTGAGAATGAGGCCTGCTGAACCATAGTGAGAATGAGGCCTGCTGAACCATAGTGAGACTGAGGCCTGCTGAACCATAGTGAGAATGAGGCCTGCTGAACCATAATGAGACTGAAGCCTGCTGAACCATAATGAGACTGAGGCCTGATGAACCATCATGAGAATGAGTCCTGCTGAACCATAATGAGACTGAGGCCTGCTGAACCATAATGAGAATGAGGCCTGTTGAATCATAATGAGACTGAGGCCTGCTGAACCATAATGAGAATGAGGCCTGCTGAACTATAATGAGAATGAGGCCTGCTGAACCATAATGAGAATGAGGCCTGCTGAACCATAATGAGAATGAGTCCTGCTGAACCATAGTGAGACTGAGGCCTGCTGAACCATAATGAGAATGAGGCCTGCTGAACCATAATGAGACTGAGGCCTGCTGAACCATAATGAGAATGAGGCCTGCTGAACCATAATGAGACTGAAGCCTGCTGAACCATAATGAGACTGAGGCGGATTGAACCATAATGAGAATGAGGCCTGCTGAACCATAATGAAACTGAAGCCTGCTGAACCATAATGAGACTGAGGCCTGATGAACCATCATGAGAATGAGTCCTGCTGAACCATAATGACACTGAGGCCTGCTGAACCATAATGACACTGAGGTGAGAACAGGAGAACTTTAATATCCACCCTGGCCCAAAGTCACAGGCGATTAGAAATGGGTGAGATCAGGAGAACTTTCTTAATATACACCCTGGCCCAAAGGCACAGGCGAGGCAGCACAAAGCACAGCCACGGTAACATGAACCGGATTAAACTAAACAAACAAACCTAGGTTTGAATCAAACCTAGTGCAAGCCAGCCTGTAGTGCAACACCCTACACAAAGAACAATTCCACACACAGACATGGGGAAAACAGAGGGTAATATACATTTAGTCTGATGAGGGAATGTGAACCAGGTGTGCGGGAAAACAAGACAAAACAAATGGAAAATGAAAGGTGTAGCGGCAATGACTAGAAGACCGGTGACGTCGACTGCCGCCCGAACAAGGAGAGGGACCGACATCGGCGGAAGTCGTGACAGGACTGCTAAACAGTAATGGAGATGAGGCCTGCTGAACTATAATGTCCAGAAGAGGCTTGTTGAATTGCTGTGTGCTGGATGGTGTGCTGTATGGGTTTCTACTGTCTTACTTGAGGGGTGCTGGATGGGTTTCTACAGTCTTACTTGAGGGGTGTAGGATGGGTTTCTACTGTCTTACTTGAGGGGTGCTGGATGGGTTTCTACTGTCAGGTGCACAGAAACATGCACACACACACACACACACACACACACACACACACACACACACACACACACACACACACACACACACACACACCATCTCTCTTCTGCCACAGGCTGGGCCCTCCAGGCCCCCCGAGACCCTGACCTGGCTGACATAGATGGGATTCAGGCCAGTACAACCAGCTGGACATTCCCTTGGCCGCCCTCTCAGGCCCCCTCAGACAAGGCTGGGTTGTGTCTCAGATGGCACCCTATTCCCTGTGTAGTGCACTAGTTTTGACCATTTGCCCATAGGAAATAGGGTCCAGTATGGGACACAGCCTCCACGTGGTCAGCTAGTGATCAGAACAACTAGGAAGAGTAAAGGCATCACTATTTCGGCTGTTTAGTTGATTTATTGCCAGGAACAAGGGCAACATGCTGTGTGTCTCTGTCTGCTATGTTTACTGTATGTCTATATCGGCAAAAAAAAAAGGCAATCCATGCCCTAGACATTTCTACTTAGATCAGCCTCCAAACATCACAGTTTGGATTCACAGTTTTCAACTGACCAGGGGGGATTCCAGAGATTCGAGGTGAAAGGTCACCAGAGGTGGCTGTGGTTAAGAGCTGCTCTATTGTCACCTTGATCTACAGGGTCATGGTCTGTCAAACGCTTTTACATTTCACCTATCCCTAACTATTTTCCAAAGTTTAACCTAATTATTCTCACCTGAAATGTTCATTATCCTAACCTGCTACGATTTTTTTTTAACCTTTATTTAACTAGGCAAGTCAGTTAAGAACAAATTCTTATTTTCAATGACGGCCTAGGAACAGTGGGTTAACTGCCTTGTTCAGGGGCAGAACGACAGATTCGTACCTTGTCAGCTCGGGGGTTTGAACTTGCAACCTTCCGGTTACTAGTCCACCGCTCTAACCACTAGGCCAGAAAATACAGTAGTTATGACTAGACAATGCTGTCTAGTCATAACTAATCTACAGCCACTTCACTTCTCACCGAACAAAGACTGGTCACTGACCACTACCCTTAAAATGTTACACTTCTTCACAATACAGCTGGACGTTGAACAGTGTAGAACTGGCCTGCAGCCATGTTGAGTTTACCTCCATTCTGGAGCATCAGGCAGATCTAAGTAGCTCAATTCAACTCTGAGGAACAATGAGTAGATCAACATTATGTGGGGTTTCTTATGCTAAGAGGCAAACCACAGAAATAATTATATAATTGACATTTTATGGTATAACGCTCTCTCTTAATACCAGTGTAACTAACCAACCAACTAACTAACTAACTAACCAGCTAACCAACCAACCAACAACCAACCAACCAACTAACTAACTAACTAACCAAACAACAAGCCAACCAACCAACCAACCAACCAAACAACCAACCAACCAACTAACCTACCAACTAACCAACCAACCAACCAACCAACCAGCCAACTAACCAACAAACAAACCAGCCAACCAACTAACCAACCAACCAACTAACCAACCAACCAAGTAACCAACCAACCAACCAACCAACCAACCAACCGACCAGCCAACTAACCGACGAACAAACCAGCCAACCAACCAACCAACCAACCAACTAACCAACTAACTAACTAACCAACTAACCAACCAACCAACCAACCAACCAACCGACCAGCCAACTATATATATTCTGTGAATCTCTTAAATGAGGAAGTGACCATAGAAATATAATCCATTACAATGTAACCTATCGTTCTATTACAATGTAATCAGGTGTGTGTAATGATGGGAACTAACTAACCAAACAAACAAACGTAATGATTGGGGATCAGGTGTGCATAATGATTGGGGACCAGGTGTGCGTAATGAGAGGGGGAGCGAGAGGGGGGGGCGAGAGGGGGAGCGAGAGAGGGGAGAGCGAGGGGGCGAGAGGGGAGAGCGAGAGGGGGGGCGAGAGGGGAGAGCGAGAGGGGGGGTGAGAGGGGGAGCGAGAGGGGGAGCGAGAGGGGGGAGCGAGAGGGGGAGCGAGAGGGGGGGGCGAGGGTAGGTGTGACAGAAACAGACAATCATAATATCAGTCAAAAATATTAAATTCTCAGTTTATGTTTCAAAACCAACTTCATACGAGGTTTAAAAACAGGTTATATTTGACAAACAAAATCCATGACGTATAATAAGACGTCAGAATATGTGGCTGCAGTTCAATGCATGACTAATATAATTCACCAATACATTTCTTGGTAGTCCCAAAAATATTGCTGTCAGGTGTTAAACCACAGCTGGCCTGGTACATTCTGTGCTAACTCCACCCATTCGGGATGAACTGTTTCAGTTTCAATGACTCAATATATTGAACAAAACATATGACTGCAACTAAGGATGGGAAAGTAAATCCAATCAAACTAGCAAGGGCACAGTCATAACATTGCTAATAGGCTAGCGCCCATGTGTCAAAACAGGCCCGCAGGCTGAGCGAGTATATGATCAAATCAAATCAAATTGTATTTGTCACGTGTGCCTAATACAACAAATGTAGACCTTACCATGAAAGGCTCATTTACAACCCTTAACCAACAATGCTTTAAGTTAATACATTTTTAAAAAAGTGTTAAGTAAAAAATAGAAAATAAAAGTAACAAATAATTAAACATCAGCAGTGAAATAACAATGTGGAGACTATATACAGGAGGTACCGGTACAGAGTCAATGTGGAGGCTATATACAGGAGGTACCGGTACAGAGTCAATGTGGAGGCTATATACAGGGGGTACCGGTACAGAGTCAATGTGGAGGCTACATACAGGGGGTACCGGTACAGAGTCAATGTGGAGGCTATATACAGGGGTACCAGTACAGAGACAATGTGGAGGCTATATACAGGGGGTACCGGTACAGAGTCAATGTGGAGGCTATATACAGGGGGCACCGTTACAGAGTCAATGTGGAGGCTATATACAGGGTATTACGGTACAGAGTCAATGTGGAGGCTATATACAGGGGGTACCGGTACAGAGTCAATGTGGAGGCTATATACAGGGGGTACCAGTACAGAGTCAATGTGGAGGCTATATACAGGGGTACCGGTACAGAGTCAATGTGGAGGCTATATACAGGGGGCACCGTTACAGAGTCAATGTGGAGGCTATATACAGGGGTACCGGTACAGAGTCAATCAATGGAGGCTATATACAGGGGGTACAGAGTCAATGTGGAGGCTATATACAGGAGGTACTGGTACAGAGTCAATGTGGAGGCTATATACAGGAGGTACCGGTACAGAGTCAATGTGGAGGCTATATACAGGGGGTACAGAGTCAATGTGGAGGCTATATACAGGGTATTACGGTACAGAGTCAATGTGGAGGCTATATACAGGGGGTACCGGTACAGAGTCAATGTGGAGGCTATATACAGGGGTACCGGTACAGAGTCAATGTGGAGGCTATATACAGGGGTACTGGTACAGAGTCAATGTGGAGGCTATATACAGGGGGTACCGGTTCAGAGTCAATGTGGAGGCTATATACAGGGGGGTACAGAGTCAATGTGGAGGCTATATACAGGGGGTACAGAGTCAATGTGGAGGCTATATACAGGGGTACAGAGTCAATGTGGAGGCTATATACAGGGGGTACCGGTCAAGAGTCAATGTGGAGGCTATATACAGGGGTTCCGGTACAGAGTCAATGTGGAGGCTACATACAGGGGGTACCGGTACAGAGTCAATGTGGAGGCTATATACAGGGGTTACCGGTACAGAGTCAATGTGGAGGCTATATACAGGGGGTACCGGTACAGAGTCAATGTGGAGGCTACATACAGGGGTACCAGTACAGAGTCAATGTGGAGGCTATATACAGGGGGTACCGGTACAGAGTCAATGTGGAGGCTATATACAGGGGGTACCGGTACAGAGTCAATGTGGAGGCTATATACAGGAGGTACCGGTACAGAGTCAATGTGGAGTCTATATACAGGAGGTACCGGTACAGAGTCAATGTGGAGGCTATATACAGGAGGTACCGGTACAGAGTCAATGTGGAGGCTACATACAGGGGGTACCAGTACAGAGTCAATGTGGAGGCTATATACAGGGGCACCGGTACAGAGTAAATGTGGAGGCTATATACAGGGTATTACGGTACAGAGTCAATGTGGAGGCTATATACAGGGGGTACAGAGTCAATGTGGAGGCTATATACAGGGGGTACAGAGTCAATGTGGAGGCTATATACAGGGGGTACCGGTACAGAGTCAATGTGGAGGCTATATACAGGGGGCACCGTTACAGAGTCAATGTGGAGGCTATATACAGGGGGTACCGGTACAGAGTCAATGTGGAGGCTATATACAGGGGGTACAGAGTCAATGTGGAGGCTATATACAGGAGGTACCGGTACAGAGTCAATGTGGAGGCTATATACAGGAGGTACCGGTACAGAGTCAATGTGGAGGCTATATACAGGGGGTACAGAGTCAATGTGGAGGCTATATACAGGGGGTACCGGTACAGAGTCAATGTGGAGGCTATATACAGGGGGTACCGGTACAGAGTCAATGTGGAGGCTATATACAGGAGGTACCGGTACAGAGTCAATGTGGAGTCTATATACAGGAGGTACCGGTACAGAGTCAATGTGGAGGCTATATACAGGAGGTACCGGTACAGAGTCAATGTGGAGGCTACATACAGGGGTACCAGTACAGAGTCAATGTGGAGGCTATATACAGGGGCACCGGTACAGAGTAAATGTGGAGGCTATATACAGGGTATTACGGTACAGAGTCAATGTGGAGGCTATATACAGGGGTACCGGTACAGAGTCAATGTGGAGGCTATATACAGGGGGTACCAGTACAGAGTCAATGTGGAGGCTATATACAGGGGTACCGGTACAGAGTCAATGTGGAGGCTATATACAGGGGCACCGTTACAGAGTCAATGTGGAGGCTATATACAGGGGGTACCGGTACAGAGTCAATGTGGAGGCTATATACAGGGGGTACAGAGTCAATGTGGAGGCTATATACAGGAGGTACCGGTACAGAGTCAATGTGGAGGCTATATACAGGAGGTACCGGTACAGAGTCAATGTGGAGGCTATATACAGGGGGTACAGAGTCAATGTGGAGGCTATATACAGGGTATTACGGTACAGAGTCAATGTGGAGGCTATATACAGGGGGTACCGGTACAGAGTCAATGTGGAGGCTATATACAGGGGGTACCGGTACAGAGTCAATGTGGAGGCTATATACAGGGGGTACCGGTACAGAGTCAATGTGGAGGCTACATACAGGGGGTACCAGTACAGTTTCAATGTGGAGGCTATATACAGGGGTACCGGTACAGAGTCAATGTGGAGGCTATATACAGGGGTACCGGTACAGAGTCAATGTGGAGGCTATATACAGGGGTACCGGTACAGAGTCAATGTGGAGGCTATATACAGGGGGTACCGGTACAGAGTCAATGTGGAGGCAATATACAGGGGGTACCGGTACAGAGTCAATGTGGAGGCTATATACAGGGGTTACCGGTACAGAGGCAATGTGTAGGCTATATACAGGGGTACCGGTACAGAGTCAATGTGGTGGCTATATACAGGGGTACCGGTACAGAGTCAATGTGGATGCTATATACAGGGGTACCGGTACAGAGTCAATGTGGAGGCTATATAGAGGGGGTACTGGTACAGAGTCAATGTGGATGCTATATACAGGGGGTACAGAGTCAATGTGGAGGCTATATACAGGGGGGGTACAGAGTCAATGTGGAGGCTATATACAGGGGTACCGGTACAGAGTCAATGTGGAGGCTATATACAGGCGGGTACAGAGTCAATGTGGAGGCTATATACAGGGGTACCGGTACAGAATCAATGTGGAGGCTATATACAGGGGTACAGGTACAGAGTCAATGTGGAGGCTATATACAGGGGGTACCGGTACAGAGTCAATGTGGAGGCTATATACAGGGGTTACCGGTACAGAGGCAATGTGTAGGCTATATACAGGGGGTACCGGTACAGAGTCAATGTGGAGGCTATATACAGGGGGTACCGGTACAGAGTCAATGTGGAGGCTATATACAGGGGGTACAGAGTCAATGTGGAGGCTATATACAGGGGGTACAGAGTCAATGTGGAGGCTATATACAGGGGGTACCGGTACAGAGTCAATGTGGAGGCTATATACAGGCGGGTACAGAGTCAATGTGGAGGCTATATACAGGGGGTACCGGTACAGAGTCAATGTGGAGGCTATATACAGGGGGTACCGGTACAGAGTCAATGTGGAGGCTATATACAGGGGTTACCGGTACAGAGGCAATGTGTAGGCTATATACAGGGGGTACCGGTACAGAGTCAATGTGGAGGCTATATACAGGGGGTACCGGTACAGAGTCAATGTGGATGCTATATACAGGGGGTACCGGTACAGAGTCAATGTGGAGGCTATATAGAGGGGGTACTGGTACAGAGTCAATGTGGATGCTATATTCAGGGGGGTACAGAGTCAATGTGGAGGCTATATACAGGGGGTACAGAGTCAATGTGGAGGCTATATACAGGGGGTACCGGTACAGAGTCAATGTGGAGGCTATATACAGGCGGGTACAGAGTCAATGTGGAGGCTATATACAGGGGGTACCGGTACAGAATCAATGTGGAGGCTATATACAGGGGGTACAGGTACAGAGTCAATGTGGAGGCTATATACAGGGGGTACAGAGTCAATGTGGAGGCTATATACAGGGGGTACAGAGTCAATGTGGAGGCTATATACAGGGGGTACCGGTACAGAGTCAATGTGGAGGCTATATACAGGCGGGTACAGAGTCAATGTGGAGGCTATATAGAGGGGGTACTGGTACAGAGTCAATGTGGATGCTATATACAGGGGGTACAGAGTCAATGTGGAGGCTATATACAGGGGGTACCGGTACAGAGTCAATGTGGAGGCTATATACAGGCGGGTACAGAGTCAATGTGGAGGCTATATAGAGGGGGTACTGGTACAGAGTCAATGTGGATGCTATATACAGGGGGTACAGAGTCAATGTGGAGGCTATATACAGGGGTACCGGTACAGAGTCAATGTGGAGGCTATATACAGGCGGGTACAGAGTCAATGTGGAGGCTATATAGAGGGGGTACTGGTACAGAGTCAATGTGGATGCTATATACAGGGGGTACAGAGTCAATGTGGAGGCTATATACAGGGGTTACCGGTACAGAGGCAATGTGTAGGCTATATACAGGGGTACCGGTACAGAGTCAATGTGGAGGCTATATACAGGGGGTACCGGTACAGAGTCAATGTGGAGGCTATATACAGGGGGTACAGAGTCAATGTGGAGGCTATATACAGGGGGTACAGAGTCAATGTGGAGGCTATATACAGGGGGTACCGGTACAGAGTCAATGTGGAGGCTATATACAGGCGGGTACAGAGTCAATGTGGAGGCTATATACAGGGGGTACCGGTACAGAGTCAATGTGGAGGCTATATACAGGGGGTACCGGTACAGAGTCAATGTGGAGGCTATATACAGGGGTTACCGGTACAGAGGCAATGTGTAGGCTATATACAGGGGGTACCGGTACAGAGTCAATGTGGAGGCTATATACAGGGGTACCGGTACAGAGTCAATGTGGATGCTATATACAGGGGGTACCGGTACAGAGTCAATGTGGAGGCTATATAGAGGGGGTACTGGTACAGAGTCAATGTGGATGCTATATACAGGGGGTACAGAGTCAATGTGGAGGCTATATACAGGGGGTACAGAGTCAATGTGGAGGCTATATACAGGGGGTACCGGTACAGAGTCAATGTGGAGGCTATATACAGGCGGGTACAGAGTCAATGTGGAGGCTATATACAGGGGGTACCGGTACAGAATCAATGTGGAGGCTATATACAGGGGGTACAGGTACAGAGTCAATGTGGAGGCTATATACAGGGGTACCGGTACAGAGTCAATGTGGAGGCTATATACAGGGGTTACCGGTACAGAGGCAATGTGTAGGCTATATACAGGGGGTACCGGTACAGAGTCAATGTGGAGGCTATATACAGGGGGTACCGGTACAGAGTCAATGTGGAGGCTATATACAGGGGGTACAGAGTCAATGTGGAGGCTATATACAGGGGGTACAGAGTCAATGTGGAGGCTATATACAGGGGGTACCGGTACAGAGTCAATGTGGAGGCTATATACAGGCGGGTACAGAGTCAATGTGGAGGCTATATAGAGGGGGTACTGGTACAGAGTCAATGTGGATGCTATATACAGGGGGTACAGAGTCAATGTGGAGGCTATATACAGGGGGTACCGGTACAGAGTCAATGTGGAGGCTATATACAGGCGGGTACAGAGTCAATGTGGAGGCTATATAGAGGGGGTACTGGTACAGAGTCAATGTGGATGCTATATACAGGGGGTACAGAGTCAATGTGGAGGCTATATACAGGGGGTACAGAGTCAATGTGGAGGCTATATACAGGGGGTACCGGTACAGAGTCAATGTGGAGGCTATATACAGGCGGGTACAGAGTCAATGTGGAGGCTATATACAGGGGTACCGGTACAGAATCAATGTGGAGGCTATATACAGGGGGTACAGGTACAGAGTCAATGTGGAGGCTATATACAGGGGGTACCGGTACAGAGTCAATGTGGAGGCTATATACAGGGGTTACCGGTACAGAGGCAATGTGTAGGCTATATACAGGGGTACCGGTACAGAGTCAATGTGGAGGCTATATACAGGGGTACCGGTACAGAGTCAATGTGGAGGCTATATACAGGGGGTACAGAGTCAATGTGGAGGCTATATACAGGGGGTACAGAGTCAATGTGGAGGCTATATACAGGGGGTACCGGTACAGAGTCAATGTGGAGGCTATATACAGGCGGGTACAGAGTCAATGTGGAGGCTATATACAGGGGGTACCGGTACAGAGTCAATGTGGAGGCTATATACAGGGGGTACAGAGTCAATGTGGAGGCTATATACAGGGGTACCAGTACAGAGTCAATGTGGAGGCTATATACAGGGGGTACAGAGTCAATGTGGAGGCTATATACAGGGGTACCAGTACAGAGTCAATGTGGAGGCTATATACAGGGGGTACCAGTACAGAGTCAATGTGGAGGCTATATACAGGGGGTACCAGTACAGAGTCAATGTGGAGGCTATATACAGGGGGTACGAGTACAGAGTCAATTTGGAGGCTATATACAGGGGGTACCGGTACAGAGCTAATGTGGTTAGTTGAGGTAGTATGTACATGTAGGTAGAGTTAAAGTGACTATGCATAGATTATGAACAGAGAGTAGCAGCAGTGTAAAAGAGGGGTCTGGGTAGCCGTTTTATTAGCTGTTCAGGAGTCTTATTGCTTGGGGGTAGAAGCTGTTTCGAAGCCTTTTGGACCTAGACTTGGTGCTCCGCTACCGCTTGCTGTAAATGAGTCTACAGTTGAGTCATCTACTTTATTAAATTACAGCCTGATGCACTTCTGTAACGAATGTGAAACGGCTAGCTAGTTAGCGGTGGTACGCGCTAAATAGCGTTTCAATCGGTGACGTCACTTGCTCTGAGACCTTGAAGTAGTGGTTCCCCTTGCCCTGCAGACTGTGGCTGTTGTGGAGCGATGGGTAACAATGCTTTGAGGGTGACTGTTGTTGATGTGTGTAGAGGGTCCCTGGTTCGCGCCCGGGTATGGGCGAGGGGACGGTCTAAAGTTATACTGTTACAGTGGCACAGACGCTGTATCAGACCAGTAGTTTAAGTTCAGTATAGCTAGCTAGCCAAGTGATTCACATTTCACAAGCAAAGAGTCCGAGGCCGAGCCTTCTCAGATCTCTACTCTTCCCGTTACAGAGTCTGACCCACCATTAGCTCTGACAAATTGAAAACCCTAGTCATTGGTGACTCCATTACCCACAGTATTAGACTTAAAACGAATCATCCAGCGATCTTACACTGTTACCCAGGGGGCAGGGCTACCGACGTGAAGGCTAATCTGAAGATGGTGCTGGCTAAGGCTAGATGGTATAATGATATTGTTATCCACGTTGGCACCAACGATGTTAGGATGAAACAGTCTTGTCACCAAGCGCAATATAACTTCAGCGTGTAAATCAGCTAGAAAGATGTGTTGGCATTGAGTAATTGTTTCTGGCCCCCTCCCAGTTAGGGGGAGTGATGAGCTCTACAGCAGTAATTGTCTCTGGTCCCCTCCCAGTTAGGGAGAGTGATGAGCTCTACAGCAGAGTCTCACAACTCAATCGCTGGTTGAAAACTGTTTTCTGTCCTTCCCAAAAGATTTGTAGATAGATAATTGGCCCTCTTTCTGGGACTCACCCACAAACAGGACCAAGCTTGTGTGGATCAAGTAACAGTCTGACAGGAATTCAGGGACCTCGGAACTCGAGGAACGCTGCTTATTTCTCCAAAACTCATTTGTCCACAGAACTGCAAGGATCTAGGATCAATGAAGAATCAAGTTGAAAAGAAATCCTGTTTCTCTTGACACATTCACAAAAATAGTCATGGCATCTAAACCTTCCATCTTCTTAAAATGTTGATGCAGAAAAGCTAATCCATGCTTTTGTTACTTCTAAATTAGACTACTGCAATGCTCTACTTTCCGGCTACCCGGATAAAGCACTAAATAAACTTCAGTTAGTGCTAAATACGGCTGCTAGAATCCTGACTAGAACCAAAACATTTGATCATATTACTCCAGTGCTAGCCTCCCTACACTGGCTTCCTGTTAAGGCAAGGGCTGATTTTCAAGGTTTTACTGCTAACCGACAAAGCATCACATGGGCTTCCTCCTACCTATCTCTCTGATTTGGTTCTTCCGTACATACCTACACGTACGCTACGGTTACAAGACGCAGGCCTCCTAATTGTCCCTAGAATTTCTAAGCAAACAGCTGGAGGCAGGGCTTTCTCCTATAGAGCTCCATTTTTATAGAATGGTCTGCCTACCCATGTGAGAGACGCAGACTCGGTCTCAACCTTTAAGTCTTTACTGAAAACTAATCTCTTCAGTGGGTCCTATGATTAAAAAAAAAAAAAACTCATTATTTTCCAATAGATGTTATTTTTTTAAAGACAGTGATACAAACATTGACATTCATTGTACTGTTGAATGGGATGGGCAATTTAGAGGACAAAACGAAACTTACCTCACACATACACAAAATAAAACTAAATCCTATTAGGTGGTACATGTATAAGAAGACAGCATATAGTCATTACAAGCAGTGTAGTTAAACCCAAAATAAATATTGAGTGGAGTACAGCACAGAGTAGCAGCAGATCGTCAACCCAGTTATGAAGCGGGACTGGACCATTTATCCAGTATCGGCTGCCATATTTTGTAAAACACTGGACTTCTATTGGAGTTATTGAATCTTCTCCATATTTATTACAATCCCTAAATCACGTAACCACATTTCAAAGGTAGGTACAGTCTCCAATTTCCAAAATTGCAATATGAGCCTCTTGGCTAATAGAGTACAAAGAGAGACAGCCTTCCCTTCCTGGTTATTCCCATCAACTGTACCAAACAGAGCGGTCAATGGGTCTGGGGCTAGAACTCTATCAAAGGCTTTAGATAAGTCATAAAAAATGAGAGCCCAGTGAGCATGTAACTTATGACATGTCCAAGTGGGTCAACATCCCCTCATCCTGCTTGTCCTCATCTGAGAGCTTCTACCCAGTCCTCATCTTAGAGCTTCCACCCAGTCCTCATCTGAGAGCATCTACCCAGCCCTCATCTTAGAGCTTGTTGGGGAATAATCAGAATTGGTTGGTAACATAGGTAAGATGTTTTATATTCATCATATGTTTGTAAGTTACTTCTCATCAGAATGTTATTTTTGTATAATACTGTGGCGGGGTTGCAGTTATCTGTTCTCTGTCAGGACTAAGTTGCATGGGCCGCAGAGAGGGGAGAGGTCAAAGTGTCATCATGTGTAAACATATCTTTTGCTCCACTGTGTCTGTGTGCCAGTCACTCCCTACTTTTCCCATCGGGGAGAGGAGGATGGCAGTGTCTGGAATCATTCTATCCTCTCCGTGAGTTTGTCCAGGATTGGTTGTATTTAGAGTTGGTTGTATCTAAATGACAATTTGATATATGCCTGTTGATATGGAGGATTGGTTTATGGTTCTGGGGTTTGAGTAAGGAGACAAAGCTGAACGATTTATTATGTCTATGCTGTCTGACTAGGTGTGTTCTTTGCTATTAAAGGATCTCAGTTGCAATGTGTGAGGGGCTCTCAGAGAATTCATTGATAGACACTGAATTGCCTGAGAGTCACAGGGTTGTGATAGAGCTCATATAATTAAAGATGGACTTTGATAACTAACTGACTTGTGTGTGGTTTGCGCTCATGATTAGGTAAATAGAGGAAATTTCCATGACAAGCTTCTACCCAGTCCTCATCTGAGAGCTTCTACCCAGTCCTCATCTGAGAGCTTCTACCCAGTCCTCATCTGAGAGCTTCTACCCAGTCCTCATCTGAGAGCTTCTACCCAGTCCTCATCTTAGAGCTTCTACCCAGTCCTCATCTGAGAGCTTCTACCCAGCCCTCATCTGAGAGCTTCTACCCAGTCCTCATCTTAGAGCTTCTACCCAGCCCTCATCTGAGAGCTTCTACCCAGTCCTCATCTTAGAGCTTCTACCCAGTCCTCATCTGAGAGCTTCTACCCAGTCCTCATCTTAGAGCTTCTACCCAGTCCTCATCTGAGAGCTTCTACCCAGTCCTCATCTGAGAGCTTCTACCCAGTCCTCATCTGAGAGCTTCTACTCAGTCCTCATCTGAGAGCTTCTACCCAGTCCTCATCTGAGAGCTTCTACCCAGTCCTCATCTTAGAGCTTCTACCCAGTCTTCATCTGGGATTTCTGAACCAAGTTCTTGTTCCCAAGCCCTTTCAATAGTGTCTGTGGATACCTCTATGGGGGCCTATAGCACATCATATAGTCTAGAGACCGACCCTTTTAATAGTGTCTGTGGATACCTCTTGTGGGGCCTGTAGCACATCATACAATCTAGAGACCGACCCTTTTAATAGTGTCTGTGGATACTTCTATGGGGGCCTGTAGCACATCATACAATCTAGAGACCGACCCTTTTAATAGTGTCTGTGGATACCTCTATGTGGGCCTGTAGCACATCATACAGTCTAGAGACCGACCCTTTTGAATGGGGTTTGACAAGGATCAAGCTATCTAATGTAGGATTATTTGGCTTAATGCCACACTGTGGGATATGTGTCCTTAAGAAGTTCCTGATTTGGAGGTATCTGAAAAAATGTGTTGTAAAACAAAAAACAAAAAGTGAGTAAAACAAACTTAGGGAGGAGGCTTCTGATGTTGACATGCATGAAACCAAGGGTTTTTCGATCACAGAAGTCAACAAATGAGGGTGCCTGGGGACATGCAGGGCCTGGGTTTACCTCCACATCACCCGCGGAGCAGAGGAGGAGTAGTATGAGGGTGCGGCTAAAGGCTATCAAAACTGGTCGCCTAGAGCGTTGGGGACAAAGAATAAAAGGAGCAGATTTCTGGGCATGGTAGAATATATTCAGGGCATAATGCGCAGATAGGGGTATGGTGGGGTGCGGGTACAGCGGAGGTAAGCCCATGCACAAAGTAGATGACTTAACCGACTTGCCAAAACTATAGTTTGTTAACAAGAAATTTGGGGAGTGGTTGAAAAACCAGTTTAATGACTCCAACCTAAGTGTATGTAAACTTCCGACTTCAACTCTATGTCAGCCCGGGTTAAAACCTGTCTGGTGTATGATGTCAGAGAAATATTTGTTCAATCTGTTTGCCAATATCTTTGTCAACACCTTATTTTCTATGGGGAGTAACGACACGGTACGATAAGGCGACATCTCCACGGAATCTCTATCTTTTTTCAAGATCTGTGCTTTTGTATCCTCATACAGTGTTTGATGGAGTTTGGCATTTTATTATTACATGCCCATTGGGCCCAGGGGCCTTGCTGTTTGGAAATTGTGCTATCTCTGTGTTAATTTTCTCTAAAGTTATCCCTGCATCGAGTGCAGCAGCTGCCCCCGTCTAGTTTAGGAAGTTCACATTCAGCGAGAAAGCGGTCCATAGTTTGTGGATCAGTAGCATCGCGTTTTGATTGATAGTTAAACTGCACAAAGCATTTATTAATATCCTGCGGATCTGTTACTGTTTTACCCTTCTTGTCTTTTATTTTGTGAATAGCTCTAGATGCCTGTACATGCCTTAGCTGTCTTACTAATCATTTATGTTGTTTGTCACCCAGTTCAAAATAACTTTGTTGTGTTCTAGCAAGTAAAGATCCGTTTCGATAGGGTGGTATTGTATTCATATTTCAACTTTGTGATCTTCTCAAGGACTGTATTCGAGGAATTCATCCTAAAAACGTTCTCCTGTTCCCCTAACTCTCTTTCAGTTTCTCTCAGCCTAGTATTGGCACGTTTCTTCCTCTCTGATGTATAAGAATTAATGTAACCTCTAATCACAGCCTTTAGAGATTCCCAAAGGGTGGAGTCGTCAACATTCCCCCGTGTCGTTAGCTCAGAGGAAAAAGGCAATCTGCTCCCTCAAATACTGACAAAAAGTCTCATCTTTCAACAAGTATGCATCTAAAGCGCCACGGTCGCCGACCTGTAGACATCTTGTCGAGATTCAGCACCATGGACAGAGGAGAGTGGTCCGTAATTAGAATAGGGTGATAGGTAACCGACGCAATGCCGGTATCAGCTCCGAGACTAATTCAGATGGTTTCCTTTCCTCCTGGATTCCAAATATCTACATTTTCTGGCATCTTGAAAGAGACTTAAGCATTTCCAATCCGGCTTTCAGGGTTTTGTTGTAATTTTTGAACGTTGTGCACTGTTTCTCTATGTCCTGTAGCCTGGCCTCGTGATTGACTATCGTCTGCTCAACCTCATGCACCCTGCCCTTAGTTGCCTTTACAGTTTCCGTCAAAGTCCCAATACTCTTTGAGATATCAGCCAACCTTGTGTCCACCTTCTTGCTTAGTGAGTTTATAGCAGTCATATATAGTAAGTCACTTTGAGTAGGTTCTGTGGGGACCTCCTGGGAGCTAGCCTCTTCAGCTAACTCCTCGTGGGTCGGCGATGTTGAAATGGGTTCATTCAAATTCAAAAAATGGGTTCATTCAAAAAAAATCTCATTCAAATTATCTTGTTTAGCTCTCCCCTTTTTTGGTTCCTTTCCCCTTTGTCATATTACAATGATTGAAGTTATAGGTTGTGAGAGGTTAAGATAAATATGAATTTGTTTCAACATTGAGCTCTAGCAAAGCACGCTCTCTAATTCTCTAATTGAATGATGACAGGCCCTACTGCCTGTAAACACACAGTCCAGTTCATAGTGAATGATATCAGGCCCTACTGCCTGTAAACACACAGTCCAGTTCATAGTGAATGATGACAGGCCCTACTGCCTGTAAACACACAGTCCAGTTCATAGTGAATGATGGCAGGCCCTACTGCCTGTAAACACACAGTCCAGTTCAAAGTGAATGATGGCAGGCCCTACTGCCTGTAAACACACAGTCCAGTTCATAGTGAATGATGACAGGCCCTACTGCCTGTAAACACACAGTCCAGTTCATAGTGAATGATGACAGGCCCTACTTCCTGTAAACACACAGTCCAGTTCATAGTGAATGATGACAGGCCCTACTTCCTGTAAACACACAGTCCAGTTCAAGTGAATGATGACAGGCCCTACTTCCTGTAAACACACAGTCCAGTTCATAGTGAATGATGACAGGCCCTACTGTCTGTAAACACACAGTCCAGTTCATAGTGAATGATGGCAGGCCCTACTTCCTGTAAACACACAGTCCAGTTCATAGTGAATGATGACAGGCCCTACTGCCTGTAAACACACAGTCCAGTTCATAGTGAATGATGACAGGCCCTACTGCCTGTAAACACACAGTCCAGTTCAAAGTGAATGATGGCAGGCCCTACTGCCTGTAAACACACAGTCCAGTTCATAGTGAATGATGGCAGGCCCTACTGCCTGTAAACACACAGTCCAGTTCATAGTGAATGATGACAGGCCCTACTGCCTGTAAACATACAGTCCAGTTCATAGTGAATGATGGCAGGCCCTACTGCCTGTAAACATACAGTCCAGTTCATAGTGAATGATGACAGACTGTCCAGTTAATAGTGAATGATGACAGGCCCATGCCTGTAAACATTTATAGTAGTTTTAGTGAAAGATGACAGGCCCTACACCTGTAAACACTTTCACAGTCTAGTTGTTTGTTTTCGAATGATGACAGGCCCTACTGCCTGTAAACAACACAGCCATTACATAGAGCTGATGACAGGCCCTATAACAGAATGACTGTGAATGTGTCCAGCCATACTGCCTGGTAACCTCAGTAGTTCTATAATGATGACAGGCCCTACTGCCTGGTAAACACACAGAATGATGACAGGCCCTACTGCCTGAATGGAGTGTCCAAACATAGACCTCAGTTCAGCTATGAATGAATGACAGGCCCTACTGCCTGTAAACACATAGACCTTCATAGTGAATGATGACAGAATGACTTCCTGTAAACACAGTCCAGTTACATAGACCTGATGTAGGCCCTACTGCCTGTAAACAGAATGAGTTCATAGTGAATGATGACAGGCCCTACTGACCTGGTAAACACACAGTCAGTTCATGACTGTGAATGATGACAGCCCTACATAGACCTCAGTAAACACATCCAGAATGAATGATGACAGGCCCTAGCCATGTAAACACAGACCAGTTCAGTAGGAATGATGACAGAATGACTGTGGGTGTGTCACAGCCAGTTACATAGAATGATGACAGGCCCTAGCCTGTAAACAGAATGACTGTGAATGATGGCAGGCCCTACTGCCTGTAAACATACAGTCCAGTTCATAGTGAATGATGACAGACTGTCCAGTTAATAGTGAATGATGACAGGCCCATGCAGTAAATGGCTTATTTATATATATTTTTACGGGGTGTAGGGTTAGATGTAGGATGTAGGTGGGACACTTGTTAAAAACTTTCACAAGAAGGAAACTATTTGTTTGTTTTCGAATGGCGTTCCGCGTCATGCTCACACAACCCAGCCATTACATAGAGCTCAGTAGGAGCTATAACAGAATGACTGTGGGAATGTCCAGCCATTACATAGACCTCAGTAGGAGCTATAACAGAATGACTGTGGGAGTGTCCAGCCATTACATAGACCTCAGTAGGAGCTATAACAGAATGACTGTGGGTGTGTCCAGCCATTACATAGACCTCAGTAGGAGCTATAACAGAATGACTGTGGGAGTGTCCAGCCATTACATAGACCTCAGTAGGAGCTATAACAGAATGACTGTGGGTGTGTCCAGCCATTACATAGACCTCAGTAGGAGCTATAACAGAATGACTGTGGGTGTGTCCAGCCATTACATAGACCTCAGTAGGAGCTATAACAGAATGACTGTGGGTGTGTCCAGCCATTACATAGACCTCAGTAGGAGCTATAACAGAATGACTGTGGGAGTGTCTAGCCATTACATAGACCTCAGTAGGAGCTATAACAGAATGACTGTAGTGTGTCCCAAATGGCACCCTATTCCCTATATAGTGTACTTCTTTCCAGGGACCCATAGGGCTATTGTCAAAAGTATTGCACCATATAGGGAATAGGGTGCCATTTGGGATGCACTTTGCAACATGCAAAATCATTTCATAGTATTTAAACCCAGCTGGCATGATGTTATGTAAATCTGATTTCTCTGAACACACAGTTGTTATGTAATTCCCAGTGTTTGCTTTGCAGTGATCGCCAAATGATTTGATGCTGTGACCACAGATATTATTTTGCTGTTGTAAATGATTGAAGTCCATTCATATTCAGTCCTCTACTGATGAAGTGCATTTTTGAGCTTTCTTCTAGGACAAAACCTAGAGAGAAACCAGGCTCTGAGGGGGAGGGGGAGGGGTACTGGGGGTAAACCAGAGGAACCAGGCTCTGAGGGGGGCCAGTCCTCTACTGGCTGTACTGGGTAAACCAGAGGAACCAGGCTCTGAGGGGACCAGTCCTCTACTGGCCGTACTGGGTAGAGGAACTAGGTTCTGAGGGGTGTCCAGTCCTCTACTGGCTATACTGGGTAGACCAGAGGAACCAGGCTCTGAGGGGTGACCAGTCCTCTACTGGCTGTACTGGGTAGACCAGAGGAACCAGGCTCTGAGGGGTGACCAGTCCTCTACTGGCTGTACTGGGTAAACCAGAGGAACCAGGCTCTGAGGGGGACGAGTCCTCTACTGGCCGTACTGGGTAGAGGAACTAGGTTCTGAGGGGTGTCCAGTCCTCTACTGGCTGTACTGGGTAGACCAGAGGAACCAGGCTCTGAGGGGTGACCAGTCCTCTACTGGCTGTACTGGGTAGACCAGAGGAACCAGGCTCTGAGGGGTGACCAGAGGGGTGACCAGTCCTCTACTGGCTGTACTGGGTAGACCAGAGGAACCAGGCTCTGAGGGGTGACCAGTCCTCTACTGGCTGTACTGGGTAGACCAGAGGAACTAGGCTCTGAGGGGTGACCAGTCCTCTACTGGCTGTACTGGGTAGACCAGAGGAACCAGGCTCTGAGGGGTGACCAGTCCTCTACTGGCTGTACTGGGTAGACCAGAGGAACCAGGCTCTGAGGGTGACCAGTCCTCTTCTGGCTGTACTGGGTAGACCAGAGGAACCAGGCTCTGAGGGGTGACCAGTCCTCTACTGGCTGTACTGGGTAGACCAGAGGAACCAGGCTCTGAGGGGTGACCAGTCCTCTACTGGCTGTACTGGGTAGACCAGAGGAACCAGGCTCTGAGGGTGACCAGTCCTCCACTGGCTGTACTGGGTAGACCAGAGGAACCAGGCTCTGAGGGGTGGCCAGTCCTCTACAGGCTGTACTGGGTAGACCAGAAGAACCAGGCTCTGAGGGGTGACCAGTCCTCTTCTGGCTGTACTGGGTAGAGAGGAACCAGGCTCTGGGATGACCAGTCCTCTACTGGCTGTACTGGGTAGAGAGGAACCAGGCTCTGAGGGGTGTCCAGTCCTCTACTGGCTGTACTGGGTAGACCAGAGGAACCAGGCTCTGAGGGGTGTCCAGTCCTCTACTGGCTGTACTGGGTAGACCAGAGGAACCAGGCTCTGAGGTGTGACAGTCCTCTACTGGCTGTACTGGGTAGACCAGAGGAACCAGGCTCTGAGGGGTGACCAGTCCTCTACTGGCTGTACTGGGTAGACCAGAGGAACCAGGCTCTGAGGGGTGACCAGTCCTCTACTGGCTGTACTGGGTAGACCAGAGGAACCAGGCTCTGAGGGGTGACCAGTCCTCTACTGGCTGTACTGGGTAGACCAGAGGAACCAGGCTCTGAGGGGTGACCAGTCCTCTACTGGCTGTAGACCAGAGGAACCAGGCTCTGAGGGGTGACCAGTCCTCTACTGGCTGTACTGGGTAGACCAGAGGAACCAGGCTCTGAGTGGTGACCAGTCCTCTACTGGCTGTACTGGGTAGACCAGAGGAACCAGGCTCTGAGGGTGACCAGTCCTCTACTGGCTGTACTGGGTAGACCAGAGGAACCAGGCTCTGAGGGGTGACCAGTCCTCTACTGGCTGTACTGGGTAGACCAGAGGAACCAGGCTCTGAGGGTGACCAGTCCTCTACTGGCTGTACTGGGTAGAGAGGAACCAGGCTCTGAGGGTGACCAGTCCTCTACTGGCTGTACTGGGTAGACCAGAGGAACCAGGCTCTGAGGGGTGACCAGTCCTCTACTGGCTGTACTGGGTAGACCAGAGGAACCAGGCTCTGAGGGGTGACCAGTCCTCTACTGGCTGTACTGGGTAGACCAGAGGAACCAGGCTCTGAGGGTGACCAGTCCTCTACTGGCTGTACTGGGTAGACCAGAGGAACCAGGCTCTGAGTGGTGACCAGTCCTCTACTGGCTGTACTGGGTAGACCAGAGGAACCAGGCTCTGAGTGGTGACCAGTCCTCTTCTGGCTGTACTGGGTAGAGAGGAACCAGGCTCTGAGGGGTGACCAGTCCTCTACTGGCTGTACTGGGTAGACCAGAGGAACCAGGCTCTGAGGGGTGACCAGTCCTCCACTGGCTGTACTGGGTAGACCAGAGGAACCAGGCTCTGAGGGGTGTCCAGTCCTCTACTGGCTGTACTGGGTAGACCAGAGGAACCAGGCTCTGAGGTGTGACAAGTCCTCTACTGGCTGTACTGGGTAGACCAGAGGAACCAGGCTCTGAGGGGTGACTAGTCCTCTACTGGCTGTACTGGGTAGACCAGAGGAACCAGGCTGTGAGGGGTGACTAGTCCTCTACTGGCTGTACTGGGTAGACCAGAGGAACCAGGCTCTGAGGGGTGACCAGTCCTCTACTGGCTGTACTGGGTAGACCAGAGGAACCAGGCTCTGAGGGGTGACTAGTCCTCTACCGGCTGTACTGGGTAGACCAGAGGGACCAGGCTCTGAGTGGTGACCAGTCCTCTACTGGCTGTACTGGGTAGACCAGAGGAACCAGGCTCTGAGGGGTGACCAGTCCTCTACTGGCTGTACTGGGTAGACCAGAGGAACCAGGCTCTGAGGGGTGACAAGTCCTCTACTGACTCTACTGGGTAGACCAGAGGAACCAGGCTCTGAGGGGTGACCAGTCCTCTACTGGCTGTACTGGGTAGACCAGAGGGACCAGGCTCTGAGTGGAGACCAGTCCTCTACTGACTCTACTGGGTAGACCAGAGGAACCAGGCTCTGATGGGTGACCAGTCCTCCACTGGCTGTACTGGGTAGACCAGAGGAACCAGGCTCTGAGGGGTGGCCAGTCCTCTACAGGCTGTACTGGGTAGACCAGAGGAACCAGGCTCTGAGGGGTGACCAGTCCTCTACTGGCTGTACTGGGTAGAGAGGAACCAGGCTCTGAGGGGTGACCAGTCCTCCACTGGCTGTACTGGGTAGACGAGAGGAACCAGGCTCTGAGGGGTGTCCAGTCCTCTACTGGCTGTACTGGGTAGACCAGAGGAACCAGGCTCTGAGGGGTGACCAGTCCTCGTCTGGCTGTACTGGGTAGAGAGGAACCAGGCTCTGAGGGGTGACCAGTCCTCTACTGGCTGTACTGGGTAGACCAGAGGAACCAGGCTCTGAGGGGTGACCAGTCCTCTACTGGCTGTACTGGGTAGAGAGGAACCAGGCTCTGAGGGGTGACCAGTCCTCCACTGGCTGTACTAGGTAGACCAGAGGAACCAGGCTCTGAGGGGTGACCAGTCCTCTACTGGCTGTACTGGGTAGACCAGAGGAACCAGGCTCTGAGAGGTGACCAGTCCTCTACTGGCTGTACTGGGTAGAGAGGAACAAGGCTCGGAGGGGTGACCAGTCCTCTACTGGCTGTACTGGGTAGACCAGAGGAACCAGGCTCTGAGGGTGACCAGTCCTCTACTGGCTCTACTGGGTAGACCAGGAGGAACCAGGCTCTGAGTGGTGACCAGTCCTCTTCTGGCTGTACTGGGTAGAGAGTAACCAGGCTCCAAGGGGTGACCAGTCCTCTACTGGCTGTACTGGGTAGAGAGGAACCAGGCTCTGAGGGGTGACCAGTCCTCCACTGGCTGTACTGGGTAGACCAGAGGAACCAGGCTCTGAGTTGTGTCCAGTCCTCTACTGGCTGTACTGGGTAGACCAGAGGAACCAGGCTCTGAGGGGTGACCAGTCCTCTCTGGCTGTACTGGGTAGAGAGGAACCAGGCTCTGAGGGGTGACCAGTCCTCTACTGGCTGTACTGGGTAGACCAGAGGAACCAGGCTCTGAGGGGTGACCAGTCCTCTACTGGCTGTACTGGGTAGACCAGAGGAACCAGGCTCTGAGGGGTGACCAGTCCTCCACTGGCTGTACTGGGTAGACCAGAGGAACCAGGCTCTGAGGGGTGACCAGTCCTCTACTGGCTGTACTGGGTAGACCAGAGGAACCAGGCTCTGAGAGGTGACCAGTCCTCTACTGGCTGTACTGGGTAGAGAGGAACCAGGCTCTGAGGGGTGACCAGTCCTCTACTGGCTGTACTGGGTAGACCAGAGGAACCAGGCTCTGAGGGTGACCAGTCCTCTACTGTCTCTACTGGGTAGACCAGGAGGAACCAGGCTCTGAGGGTGACCAGTCCTCTTCTGGCTGTACTGGGTAGAGAGGAACCAGGCTCTAAGGGGTGACCAGTCCTCTACTGGCTGTACTGGGTAGACCAGAGGAACCAGGCTCTGAGGGGTGACCAGTCCTCCACTGGCTGTACTGGGTAGACCAGAGGAACCAGGCTCTGAGGGGTGACCAGTCCTCTACTGGCTGTACTGGGTAGACCAGAGGAACCAGGCTCTGAGGTGTGACCAGTCCTCTACTGTCTGTACTGGGTAGAGAGGAACCAGGCTCTGAGGGGTGACCAGTCCTCTACTGGCTGTACTGGGTAGACCAGAGGAACCAGGCTCTGAGGGGTGACCAGTCCTCTACTGGCTGTACTGGGTAGACCAGAGGAACCAGGCTCTGAGGGGTGACCAGTCCTCTACTGGCTGTACTGGGTAGACCAGAGGAACCAGGCTCTGAGGGGTGACCAGTCCTCTACTGGCTGTACTGGGTAGACCAGAGGAACCAGGCTCTGAGGGGTGACCAGTCCTCTACTGGCTGTACTGGGTAGACCAGAGGAACCAGGCTCTGAGGGGTGACCAGTCCTCTACTGGCTGTACTGGGTAGACCAGAGGAACCAGGCTCTGAGGGGTGACCAGTCCTCTACTGACTCTACTGGGTAGACCAGAGGAACCAGGCTCTGAGGGGTGACCAGTCCTCTACTGGCTGTACTGGGTAGACCAGAGGAACCAGGCTCTGAGGGGTGACCAGTCCTCTACTGACTCTACTGGGTAGACCAGAGGAACCAGGCTCTGAGGGGTGACCAGTCCTCCACTGGCTGTACTGGGTAGACCAGAGGAACCAGGCTCTGAGGGGTGACCAGTCCTCTACTGGCTGTACTGGGTAGAGAGGAACCAGGCTCGGAGGGGTGACCAGTCCTCTACTGGCTGTACTGGGTAGACCAGAGGAACCAGGCTCTGAGGGGTGACCAGTCCTCCACTGGCTGTACTGGGTAGACCAGAGGAACCAGGCTCTGAGGGGTGACCAGTCCTCTACTGGCTGTACTGGGTAGACCAGAGAACCAGGCTCTGAGGGTGACCAGTCCTCTACTGGCTGTACTGGGTAGAGAGGAACCAGGCTCTGAGGGGTGACCAGTCCTCTACTGGCTGTACTGGGTAGACCAGAGGAACCAGGCTCTGAGGGGTGACCAGTCCTCTACTGGCTGTACTGGGTAGAGAGGAACCAGGCTCTGAGGGGTGACCAGTCCTCCACTGGCTGTACTAGGGTAGACCAGAGGAACCAGGCTCTGAGGGGTGACCAGTCCTCTACTGGCTGTACTGGGTAGACCAGAGGAACCAGGCTCTGAGGGGTGACCAGTCCTCTACTGGCTGTACTGGGTAGAGAGGAACCAGGCTCTGGAGGGGTGACCAGTCCTCTACTGGCTGTACTGGGTAGACCAGAGGAACCAGGCTCTGAGGGTGACCAGTCCTCTACTGACTCTACTGGGTAGACCAGAGGAACCAGGCTCTGAGGGGTGACCAGTCCTCCACTGGCTGTACTGGGTAGACCAGAGGAACCAGGCTCTGAGGGTGACCAGTCCTCTACTGGCTGTACTGGGTAGAGAGGAACCAGGCTCTGAGGGGTGACCAGTCCTCTACTGGCTGTACTGGGTAGACCAGAGGAACCAGGCTCTGAGGGGTGACCAGTCCTCTACTGGCTGTACTGGGTAGACCAGAGGAACCAGGCTCTGAGGGGTGACCAGTCCTCTACTGGCTGTACTGGGTAGACCAGAGGAACCAGGCTCTGAGTGGTGACCAGTCCTCTACTGGCTGTACTGGTAGACCAGAGGAACCAGGCTCTGAGGGTGACCAGTCCTCTACTGGCTGTACTGGGTAGACCAGAGGAACCAGGCTCTGAGGGGTGACCAGTCCTCTACTGGCTGTACTGGGTAGAGAGGAACCAGGCTCTGAGGGGTGACCAGTCCTCCACTGGCTGTACTGGGTAGACCAGAGGAACCAGGCTCTGAGGGGTGACCAGTCCTCTACTGGCTCTACTGGGTAGACCAGAGGAACCAGGCTCTGAGGGGTGACCAGTCCTCTACTGGCTGTACTGGGTAGACCAGAGGAACCAGGCTCTGAGTGGTGACCAGTCCTCTACTGACACTACTGGGTAGACCAGAGGAACCAGGCTCTGAGTGGTGACCAGTCCTGTTCTGGCTGTACTGGGTAGAGAGGAACCAGGCTCTGAGGGGTGACCAGTCCTCTACTGGATGTACTGGGTAGACCAGAGGAACCAGGCTCTGAGGGTGACCAGTCATCTACTGGCTGTACTGGGTAGAGAGGAACCAGGCTCTGAGTGGTGACCAGTCCTCCACTGGCTGTACTGGGTAGACCAGAGGAACCAGGCTCTGAGGGTGACCAGTCCTCTACAGGCTGTACTGGGTAGACCAGAGGAACCAGGCTCTGAGGGGTGACCAGTCCTCCACTGGCTGTACTGGGTAGACCAGAGGAACCAGGCTCTGAGGGGTGACCAGTCCTCTACTGACTCTACTGGGTAGACCAGAGGAACCAGGCTCTGAGGGGTGACCAGTCCTCTACTGGCTGTACTGGGTAGACCAGAGGAACCAGGCTCTGAGGGTGACCAGTCCTCTACTGACTGTACTGGGTAGACCAGAGGAACCAGGCTCTGAGTGGTGACCAGTCCTCTTCTGGCTGTACTGGGTAGACCAGAGGAACCAGGCTCTGAGGGGTGACCAGTCCTCTACTGGCTGTACTGGGTAGACCAGAGGAACCAGGCTCTGAGGGGTGTCCAGTCCTCTACTGGCTGTACTGGGTAGACCAGAGGAACCAGGCTCTGAGGTGGTGACCAGTCCTCTACTGGCTGTACTGGGTAGAGAGGAACCAGGCTCTGAGGGGTGACCAGTCCTCTACTGGCTGTACTGGGTAGACCAGGAACCAGGCTCTGAGGGGTGACCAGTCCTCTACTGGCTGTACTGGGTAGACCAGAGGAACCAGGCTCTGAGTGGTGACCAGTCCTCTTCTGGCTGTACTGGGTAGAGAGGAACCAGGCTCTGAGGGGTGACCAGTCCTCTACTGGCTGTACTGGGTAGACCAGAGGAACCAGGCTCTGAGGAGTGACCAGTCCTCTACTGGCTGTACTGGGTAGACCAGAGGAACCAGGCTCTGAGGGGTGACCAGTCCTCTACTGGCTGTACTGGGTAGACCAGAGGAACCAGGCTCTGAAGGGTGACAAGTCCTCTACTGACTCTACTGGGTAGACCAGAGGAACCAGGCTCTGAGGGGTGACCAGTCCTCTACTGGCTGTACTGGGTAGACCAGAGGGACCAGGCTCTGAGTGGTGACCAGTCCTCTACTGACTCTACTGGGTAGACCAGAGGAACCAGGCTCTGAGGGGTGACCAGTCCTCCACTGGCTGTAATGGGTAGACCAGAGGAACCAGGCTCTGAGGGGTGGCCAGTCCTCTACAGGCTGTACTGGGTAGAGAGTAACCAGGCTCCAAGGGGTGACCAGTCCTCTACTGGCTGTACTGGGTAGAGAGGAACCAGGCTCTGAGGGGTGACCAGTCCTCCACTGGCTGTACTGGGTCACCAGAGGAACCAGGCTCTCTCACTTGTCATCAGGTGTCCAGTCCTCTACTGGCTGTACTGGTCACCAGAGGAACCAGGCTCTGAGGGGGATCTCACCAGTCCTCTCCTTCATCTGTACTGGGTCACCAGAGGAACCAGGCTCTGAGTGGTGACCAGTCCTCTACTGACTCTCACTGGGTCACCAGAGGAACCAGGCTCTGAGGGGTGACCAGTCCTTCATCTCTGTACTTGGGTAGAGAGGAACCAGGCTCTGAGGGGTGACCAGTCCTCCACTGGCTGTACTGGGTAGACCAGAGGAACCAGGCTCTGAGGGGTCGCCAGTCCTCTACTGGCTGTACTGGGTAGAGAGGAACCAGGCTCTGAGGGGTGGCCAGTGGAAAAGGTCAGGGTTCTATAGCAGCAGGCAATGGGAGATGTGTACATAGAGTTCTGTCCATAGTAATGAATAAAGGGTCTCTATCATCATCTGCTCTATGGTTTTGGTCTCATTCATTTCACTAGTCATCAGGACTGGTCAGACTGGTCTCCTTCATCTCACTAGTCATCAGGTAACTCAATCCAGACGGGTCACCTTCATCTCACTAGTCATCAGGTAACTCAACCTAGACTGGTCTCCTTCATCTCACTTGTCATCAGGACTGGTCAGACGGGTCTCCTTCATCTCACTAGTCATCAGGTAACTCAACCTAGACGGGTCTCCTTCATCTCACTAGTCATCAGGTAACTGAACCTGGTCTCATTCATCTCACTAGTCATCAGGACTTGTCAGACTGGTCTCCTTCATCTCACTAGTCATCAGGTAACTCAACCCAGACTGGTCTCCTTCATCTCACTAGTCATCAGGTAACTCAACCCAGACTGGTCTCCTTCATCTCACTAGTCATCAGGTAACTCAACCCAGACTGGTCTCCTTCATCTCACTAGTCATCAGGTAACTCAACCCAGACTGGTCTCCTTCATCTCACTAGTCATCAGGTAACTCAACCTGGTTTCATTCATCTCACTAGTCATCAGGATTGTCAGACAGGTCTCCTTCATCTCACTAGTCATCAGGACTTGTCAGACAGGTCTCCTTCATCTCACTAGTCATCAGGTAACTCAACCTGGTCTCATTCATCTCACTAGTCATCAGGTAACTCAACCCAGACTGGTCTCCTTCATCTCACTAGTCATCAGTGACATTACTGTTTCTTTGATTGACGTTACTAACTCCTTAATGACTTCCCTGCCTATATAACGGTTCATTTTTTTTCTACTTAGACATGATTATCTTAGGACTGGCCCTCAGAACAGGTTAATCTTGTTTTGAAATTGTGATGTTGCCTGGAAACCATTGTGTCAATCAGCTATGGTGACACTTCTCAGCTGTGTGTGTGTGTGTGTGTGTGTGTGTGTGTGTGTGTGTGTGTGTGTGTGTGTGTGTGTAAGCAGGAAATTGTTTTTTTTCTTTGTAGACGGTAAACTCCTTCCCTGTTATTCATCCTTTTCGTCCATCCGTTGTTTCCCTTACAGTAAGCACGGCGGTGACCAACTTCGTCACTAAGCACCAAGTGCATAACAACAACAAAGAATGACACAGATAGTTGACTCGGCTCTGACTACCTAGTGAAACCCTGACTGAGGTCTTACCTGACTCCGAGAAAACAGATGGTCTTTAGTACTGAGGAAGGGTCAGGGGAAGCAGTGACAGTTTCACCCTGAAAGCTCTTAGACGCATAATGAGATTAGATGAGGTGTTGATGGACTATATAGATGGAGACAGGGATTATGTCACCAGTTTACTCCAGGTCAGAATGAGTATTACACCACATGACGCACATGATATAGAGATTGCCATTAAAGTCTGAAAGATTATGAGAACTTGGCCCCACCCCCAAAATAAATGTGAATGAGCTATTTAAACGCGGAAGTGCCATATATGGTCTGCTTTTCACTTACACGTAGAGGAGGAACCAGGAAGATCAATTCTGGTATTCGTGGTATTTTGGTCAGTAAAACATTCTGACAACAGTGCTTCCTGACGGGCCCTTCCCAACAATGTAGAGAGAGAGAGTTAACAACAGGTGTAGTAGACCTTACAGTGAAATGCTGAATACAACAGGTGTAGTAGACCTGACAGTGAAATGCTGAATACAACAGGTGTAGTAGACCTCACAGTGAAATGCTGAATACAACAGGTGTAGTAGACCTCACAGTGAAATGCTGAATACAACAGGTGTAGTAGACCTGACAGTGAAATGCTGAATACAACAGGTGTAGTAGACCTTACAGTGAAATGCTGAATACAACAGGTGTAGTAGACCTTACAGTGAAATGCTGAATACAACAGGTGTAGTAGACCTTACAGTGAAATGCTGAATACAACAGGTGTAGTAGACCTTACAGTGAAATGCTGAATACAACAGGTGTAGTAGACCTTACAGTGAAATGCTGAATACAACAGGTGTAGTAGACCTTACAGTGAAATGCTGAATACAACAGGTGTAGTAGACCTCACAGTGAAATGCTGAATACAACAGGTGTAGTAGACCTTACAGTGAGATGCTGAATACAACAGGTGTAGTAGACCTCACAGTGAAATGCTGAATACAACAGGTGTAGTAGCCCTTACAGTGAAATGCTGAATACAACAGGTGTAGTAGACCTTACAGTGAAATGCTGAATACAACAGGTGTAGTAGACCTCACAGTGAAATGATGAATACAACAGGTGTAGTAGACCTCACAGTGAAATGCTGAATACAACAGGTGTAGTAGACCTCACAGTGAAATGCTTCCTGACGGGCTCTTCCCAACAATGCAGAGAGAAAGAAAGAAATAATAAAAAAATATTAACATGAGGGGGTGGCAGGATAGCCTAGTGGTTAGAGTGTTGGACTAGTAACCGAAAGGTTGCAAGTTCAAATAGATATGGACATATAAGTAGGAATGAAGTGACTAGGTACCAGGATATGTAATAAATAGTAACATGAGTCAAAAGAGTTGGTGCAGAAAGTTAAATATTAAATTAAATTGTTAAACAGATACTCTGGTTAACTATTTAACTAATGATTAGCAGTCTTATGGCTTGGAGGGGGTTTTAAAATGATTTAATGAGACAAAATCCCCCAAATACTTTATATTTTCTACAAGATCAGAAACTATTGTGCACAATTTAACAACATATCAACCTAAAGGTCAGAGGTCATCATAGATATGCACACGGTTTATTCTTAGTTCATAAAAATTCACCTTCCAACTATTCAGCTGAGTCAGATGTTCTGCAGAATAGTGACTGTTGGTGTCTCCTGCCATCTGGTGTGAAGGGAATAGAACAGATTTAAAGGGATCGTCAACAACCAGCTGAAGAGTTAGAGATCAATACCAACCCACACATAATGATGGGTCAGACACCACATAATGAGGGGTTAGACACCACATAATGAGGGGTCAGACACCACATAATGAGGGGTTAGACACCACATAATGAGGGGTCAGACACCACATAATGAGGGGTCAGACACCACATAATGAGGGGTTAGACACCACATAATGATGGGTCAGACACCACATAATGAGGGGTTAGACACCACATAATGATGGGTCAGACACCACATAATGATGGGTCAGACACCACATAATGAGGGGTTAGACAACACATAATGAGGGGTCAGACACCATATAATGAGGGGTTAAACACCACATGAGGGGTTAGACACCACATAATGAGGGGTCAGACACCACATAATGAGGGGTCAGACACCTGACTCTGAAACTATAACCAGGTTTTAGACGGTCCTCTTTCTTAACCCCCTCACTCAACCATAGAGGACTGACCCTGACACTAACTAGATCCTAGACGGTCCTCTGTCTTAACCCCCTCACTCCACCATAGATGACTGACCCTGACACTATAACTAGATCCTAGACGGTCCTCTGTCTTAACCCCCTCACTCCACCATAGATGACTGACCCTGACACTATAACTAGATCCTAGACGGTCCTCTGTCTTAACCCCCTCACTCCACCATAGATGACTGACCCTGACACTATAACTAGATCCTAGACGGTCCTCTGTCTTAACCCCCTCACTCCACCATAGATGACTGACCCTGACACTATAACTAGATGCTAGACGGTCCTCTGTCTTAACCCCCTCACTCCACCATAGATGACTGACCCTGACACTATAACTAGATCCTAGACGGTCCTCTGTCTTAACCCCTCACTCCACCATAGATGACTGACCCTGACACTATAACTAGATCCTAGACGGTCCTCTGTCTTAACCCCCTCACTCCACCATAGATGACTGACCCTGACACTATAACTAGATCCTAGACGGTCCTCTGTCTTAACCCCCTCACTCCACCATAGAGGACTGACCCTGACACTATAATTAGATCCTAGACGGTCCTCTGTCTTAACCCCCTCACTCAAGCATAGAGGACTGACCCTGACACTCTAATTAGATCCTAGACGGTCCTCTGTCTTAACCCCCTCACTCCACCATAGATGACTGACCCTGACACTATAACTAGATCCTAGACGGTCCTCTGTCTTAACCCCCTCACTCCACCATAGATGACTGACCCTGACACTAACTAGATCCTAGACGGTCCTCTGTCTTAACCCCCTCACTCCACCATAGAGGACTGACCCTGACACTAACTAGATCCTAGACGGTCCTCTGTCTTAACCCCCTCACTCAACCATAGAGGACTGACCCTGACACTATAACTAGATCCTAGACGGTCCTCTGTCTTAACCCCCTCACTCCACCATAGAGGACTGACCCTGACACTAACTAGATCCTAGACGGTCCTCTGTCTTAACCCCCTCACTCCACCATAGAGGACTGACCCTGACACTATAACTAGATCCTAGACGGTCCTCTGTCTTAACCCCCTCACTCCACCATAGAGGACTGACCCTGACACTATAACTAGATCCTAGACGGTCCTCTGTCTTAACCCCCTCACTCCACCATAGAGGACTGACCCTGACACTATAACTAGATCCTAGACGGTCCTCTGTCTTAACCCCTCCCTCAACCATAGAGGACTGACCCTGACACTAACTAGATCCTAGACGGTCCTCTGTCTTAACCCCCTCACTCCACCATAGAGGACTGACCCTGACACTATAACTAGATCCTAGACGGTCCTCTGTCTTAACCCCCTCACTCCACCATAGAGGACTGACCCTGACACTATAACTAGATCCTAGACGGTCCTCTGTCTTAACCCCCTCACTCCACCATAGATGACTGACCCTGACACTATAACTAGATCCTAGACGGTCCTCTGTCTTAACCCCCTCACTCCACCATAGAGGACTGACCCTGACACTATAACTAGATGCTTTACGGTTCTGTATCTCAGTTGTGTTTCATGGAACAGGGATATGGGACATGTCTAACAGACAGTGAAGACACATTATTTTTTTGTGGCGTAAGATTTTAAAAGGGTCACACACACAAGCTCTGCTCTGACACTGCGCGCTGTCTCCTTCTATGAAATGATGTGTAATGGAATCATCTCTGGTGGATTGAATGGCTAGATAGGTGAGTGTGAATAATGGACATGACTGAATGGAACTAGGACGTTTGTAGCCTGGATAGCTTGGAGAATAATTGTCGTCAGTAGCTCACTGATATAATGTATTTTCACATTCAGTCCAGTCATTTTTTGACATTATGCTGTTTATCACATTTCTTTGTATGCAGACAAGAAATTTAAAATATAAATGTGAGATTTTTTGTTGTTGTTTTTCAACGAGCCGTTTGAGTATCTGTTTGAGTATCCTGAGAGAACCAGACCCCATGGATGAGCCCCTGTAACGTCTGACTGCTACTGAAACACTGTTATCCTGAGAGAACCAGACCCCATGGATGAGCCCCTGTAACGTCTGACTGCTACTGAAACACTGTTATCCTGAGAGAACCAGACCCCATGGATGAGCCCCTGTAACGTCTGACTGCTACTGAAACACTGTTATCCTGAGAGAACCAGACCCCATGGATGAGCCCCTGTAACGTCAGACTGCTACTGAAACACTGTTATCCTGAGAGAACCAGACCCCATGGATGAGCCCCTGTAACGTCTGACTGCTACTGAAACACTGTTATCCTGAGAGAACCAGACCCCATGGATGAGCCCCTGTAACGTCTGACTGCTGCTGAAACACTGTTATCCTGAGAGAACCAGACCCCATGGATGAGCCCCTGTAACGTCTGACTGCTGCTGAAACACTGTTATCCTGAGAGAACCAGACCCCATGGATGAGCCCCTGTAACGTCTGACTGCTACTGAAACACTGTTATCCTGAGAGAACCAGACCCCATGGATGAGCCCCTGTAACGTCTGACTGCTGCTGAAACACTGTTATCCTGAGAGAACCAGACCCCATGGATGAGCCCCTGTAACGTCTGACTGCTGCTGAAACACTGTTATCCTGAGAGAACCAGACCCCATGGATGAGCCCCTGTAACGTCTGACTGCTGCTGAAACACTGTTATCCTGAGAGAACCAGACCCCATGGATGAGCCCCTGTAACGTCTGACTGCTGCTGAAACACTGTTATCCTGAGAGAACCAGACCCCATGGATGAGCCCCTGTAACGTCTGACTGCTACTGAAACACTGTTATCCTGAGAGAACCAGACCCCATGGATGAGCCCCTGTAACGTCTGACTGCTGCTGAAACACTGTTATCCTGAGAGAACCAGACCCCATGGATGAGCCCCTGTAACGTCTGACTGCTACTGAAACACTGTTATCCTGGAGAACCAGACCCCATGGATGAGCCCCTGTAACGTTGACTGCTACTGAAACACTGTTATCCTGAGAGAACCAGACCCCATGGATGAGCCCCTGTAACGATGATGACTGCTACTGAAACACTGTTATCCTGAGAGAACCAGACCCCATGGATGAGCCCCTGTAACGATAAGACTGCTACTGAAACACTGTTATCCTGAGAGAACCAGACCCCATGGATGAGCCCCTGTAACGTCAGACTGCTACTGAAACACTGTTATCCTGAAAGAACCAGACCCCATGGATGAGCCCCTGTAACGTCTGACTGCTACTGAAACACTGTTATCCTGAGAGAACCAGACCCCATGGATGAGCCCCTGTAACGTCTGACTGCTGCTGAAACACTGTTATCCTGAGAGAACCAGACCCCATGGATGAGCCCCTGTAACGTCCTGACTGCTACTGAAACACTGTTATCCTGAAGAGAACCAGACCCCATGGATGAGCCCCTGTAACGTCTGACTGCTGCTGAAACACTGTTATCCTGAGAGAACCAGACCCCATGGATGAGCCCCTGTAACGTCAGACTGCTACTGAAACACTGTTATCCTGAGAGAACCAGACCCCATGGATGAGCCCCTGTAACGTCTGACTGCTACTGAAACACTGTTATCCTGAGAGAACCAGACCCCATGGATGAGCCCCTGTAACGTCTGACTGCTGCTGAAACACTGTTATCCTGAGAGAACCAGACCCCATGGATGAGCCCCTGTAACGTCTGACTGCTGCTGAAACACTGTTTTCCTGGATGGATCAGATTTACTCAGAGAACAGAACACAAGACCATGAAATATTGAAATGATGAATCTGGGTCATGTTGCAGAGTGTTGGAGCGAAACACTTCTGGGAGTATGGAATCAGATGATGATGTAGGCTAGAGCCAGGCGACATGGACCAAATATCCATATCGCAACAAGGTTTTGTTGTTGTTGTTGTTGCGATAACGATAAATCAGCAATAAATTCCGAAACATCAGTTTTGGGGGGAAGAGCTGCACGATATGGAAAATAACTTTTATGGGCCTATTATATATATATATAATATACTATTCATTACAAATGGAGCCTTGCTCGGCTCCACTCTGTTGGCGCATCAAAACCATTCTAGCAAACAGTCTACTCCGGTTGTAAAGTAGTGCAGAGAACTCTATAGAGATGAGAAGTACATGATACACTCACAGAAAGCTGTCCTCTCTGTAACTAGAACAGCTGTAGTTGCATTGAAAATGGTCTTTTCACAGCAAACTGCATTTTGAGTAACGATCATAGTGCTTGTGTTTCCCATAATGCAATCTCTCCCTTCTCCGTCCTCACAGAGGGAGTGAGAGTGGCTCTCTCCCACAGCAGCCCACAGTGAAACAAGGACAGGCTGATACTTTCATAGCAGGAATCAACATAATGAATAGGCTATTACTGTTGACCAGATAATAGTTTTAGAACAATCTAGAAGAAGTAGCAAAATCATGAAGCTTACTGACATTAGCAAAATACTTCGTAAAACGAGGGCGATGTTGGTGTCGGTAATTTTCGGTTTATCGTCTCAGCTATACTATAGTACCGTTAAAGGAGCCCTAGGTTATGAGTAAGACCAGGAGGTTTTCCTGACCGAGTAAAACAGGCTACAACTAGGACACAGAGTTGTTCCTGGTCAGGTCAGGAGAAACTCCCAGCCCATCAAGGCCTAGGTCCTGACTAGATCTTGTGTAACGACTGTATTTGATCATGTTACCCTGCTTGCAAACCACATTTCCCTTCTGAAGACAAAGTTTGATTGGTTGAATATCCTGTGTGTCTATTCCTCTCAGTAAGCGTGAGTCGACGATGTTCCCGAGCCCACACCGGGACCCTCCGCCCCGTCAGTTTCTCCACTGATGGACAGAAGCTGGTCAACACCTCAGATGATAAGACCCTCAAAATCTGGACTGTTCAGAGACAGAAGTTTCTGTTAACCCTCAACCAGCACATGAACTTGATCCGGTGTGTAGAGTATAAGTATAAAATAAGTATAAAATCAACAACCTGTTATTAACTAATGATATGAATGTGATGGCTGTATGGAATCAACAAAATGTTTCTTAATCTGGTCCCAGATCAGCGTGTCCCGTCTATCGTAATGACCAAAAGAGTTGGTGAGACAACACAAACTGATCTGACAGAAGGGAAAATGCTGATTACTAACATATACTGTTGATGTGATTATTAATTAACTAATGTTTTAGTTAACCTTTATTTAACTAGGCAAGTCAGTTAAAATAACAAATTCCTATTTACAATGACGGCCTACCGAGGAACAGTGAGTTAACTTCCTTGTTCAGGGGGCAGAATGTCTCTAGCAACGTTTCGGTTCCTGCCCCAACACTCTAACCACTAGGCTACCTGCCTCCCCAACACTCTAACCACTAGGCTACCTGCCTCCCCA
Source organism: Oncorhynchus tshawytscha (assembly GCF_018296145.1). NCBI lineage: Eukaryota > Metazoa > Chordata > Actinopteri > Salmoniformes > Salmonidae > Oncorhynchus > Oncorhynchus tshawytscha. Next base: position 991,934 of record NC_056430.1, on the reverse strand, counting down.
ACACTCTAACCACTAGGCTACCTGCCGCCCCTACACTCTAACCACTAGGCTACCTGCCTCACCAACACTCTAACCACTAGGCTACCTGCCGCCCCTACACTCTAACCACTAGGCTACCTGCCGTCCCTACACTCTAACCACTAGGCTACCTGCCTCCCCCACTAACACTCTAACCACTAGGCTACCTGCCTCCCCAACACTCTAACCACTAGGCTACCTGCCGTCCCTACACTCTAACCACTAGGCTACCTGCCGCCCCAACACTCTAACCACTAGGCAACCTGCCGCCCCAACACTCTAACCACTAGGCTACCTGCCTCCCCAAACCACTCTAACCACTACTCTAACCACTGGCCCCAACACTCTAACCACTAGGCTACCTGCCGCCCCAACACTCTAACCACTAGGCTACCTGCTGCCCGAACACTCTAACCACTAGGCTACCTGCCGCCCCTCAACACTCTAACCACTAGGCTACCTGCCGCCCCTACACTCTAACCACTAGGCCACCTGCCGCCCCTACACTCTAACCACTAGGCTACCTGCCTCCCAACACTCTAACCACTAGGCTAACACTCTAACCACTAGGCTACCTGCCGCCCCTGCACTCTAACCACTAGGCTACCTGCCTCCCCAACACTCTAACCACTAGGCTACCTGCCTCCCCAACACTCTAACCACTAGGCTACCTGCCCCTACACTCTAACCACTAGGCTACCTGCCGCCCCTACACTCTAACCACTAGGCTACCTACCGCCCTCTACACTCTAACCACTAGGCTACCTGCCGCCTCTACACTCTAACCACTAGGCTACCTGCCTCTACACACTAACCACTAGGCTACCTGCCGCCCCTACACTCTAACCACTAGGCCACCTACCACCTCTACACTCTAACCACTAGGCTACCTGCCACCTCTACACTCTAACCACTAGGCTACCTGCCGCCTCTACACTCTAACCACTAGGCTACCTGCCTCCCCTACACTCTAACCACTAGGCTACCTGCCTCCCCAACACTCTAACCACTAGGCTACCTGCCGCCCCTACACTCTAACCACTAGGCTACCTGCCGCCCCTACACTCTAACCACTAGGCTACCTGCCGCCCCTACACTCTAACCACTAGGCTACCTGCCTCTACACTCTAACCACTAGGCTACCTGCCGCCCCAACACACTCTAACCACTAGGCTACCTGCCTCTACACTCTAACCACTAGGCTACCTGCCTCCCCAACACTCTAACCACTAGGCTACCTGCCGCCCCAACACTCTAACCACTAGGCTACCTGCCTCTACACTCTAACCACTAGACTAACTGCCGCCCCAACACTCTAACCACTAGGCTACCTGCCGCCCCAACACTCTAACCACTAGGCTACCTGCCGCCCCAACACTCTAACCACTAGGCTACCTGCCGCCCCTACACTCTAACCACTAGGCTACCTGCCGCCACAACACTCTAACCACTAGGCTACCTGCCGCCACAACACTCTAACCACTAGGCTACCTGCCGCCCCTACACTCTAACCACTAGGCTACCTGCCGCCCCTACACTCTAACCACTAGGCTACCTGCCGCCCCTGCACTCTAACCACTAGGCTACCTGCCGCCCCTACACTCTAACCACTAGGCTACCTGCCGCCCCAACACTCTAACCACTAGGCTACCTGCCGCCCCAACACTCTAACCACTAGGCTACCTGCCTCTACACTCTAACCACTAGGCTACCTGCCGCCCCTGCACTCTAACCACTAGGCTACCTGCCGCCCCTACACTCTAACCACTAGGCTACCTGCCACCTCAACACTCTAACCACTAGGCTACCTGCCGCCCCAACACTCTAACCACTAGGCTACCTGCCGCCCCTACACTCTAACCACTAGGCTACCTGCCGCCCCTGCACTCTAACCACTAGGATACCTGCCGCCCCAAAAACTCTAACCACTAGGCTACCTGCAGCCCCAACACTCTAACCACTAGGCTACCTGCCGCCCCTACACTCTAACCACTAGGCAACCTGCCCCTACACTCTAACCACTAGCCTACCTGCCGCCCCAACACTCTAACCACTAGGCTACCTGCCGCCCCAACACTCTAACCACTAGGCTACCTGCCTCTACACTCTAACCACTAGGCTACCTGCCGCCCCCTGCACACTCTAACCACTAGGCTACCTGCCGCCCCTACACTCTAACCACTAGGCTACCTGCCACCTCAACACTCTAACCACTAGGCTACCTGCCTCCCCAACACTCTAACCACTAGGCTACCTGCCGCCCCTACACTCTAACCACTAGGCTACCTGCCGCCCCTGCACTCTAACCACTAGGATACCTGCCGCCCCAACACTCTAACCACTAGGCTACCTGCCGCCCCAACACTCTAACCACTAGGCTACCTGCCGCCTATACACTCTAACCACTAGGCTACCTGCCGCCCCAACACTCTAACCACTAGGATACCTGCCGCCCCAACACTCTAACCACTAGGCTACCTGCCTCCCCAACACTCTAACCACTAGGCTACCTGCCGCCCCACCTGCCGCCCCAACACTCTAACCACTAGGCTACCTGCCGCCTATACACTCTAACCACTAGGCTACCTGCCGCCCCAACACTCTAACCACTAGGATACCTGCCGCCCGAACACTCTAATCACTAGGCTACCTGCCGCCCCAACACTCTAACCACTAGGCTACCTGCCGCCCCAACACTCTAACCACTAGGCTACCTGCCGCCTATACACTCTAACCACTAGGCTACCTGCCGCCCCATTAATACAGGCAATGTAAATCTAAAAACATCATACTGCCTGTATAAATTACAAGTTAAGTATTTAAAAAAAAATGTAACCTTCATTTTACAGGGATTTATACAGTTACTTTTTGAAAGCATAGTTTTACTGGATAGTATTTCAAATGGAGTATTTCTGTTTTCAGCATGTCTCATTAGTTTGTGTAAAATGCATCTGATTGTTAATCCTTTCTTCAGGTTTTCACCAGACGGACAGTTGACAGTGTCAGCCAGTGATGACAAACCCATTAAGATCTGGGACAAGAGCAGTCAGGAGTGTTACCACTCATTCTCTGAACATGGAGGACAAGGCTTAATCTGCAGTGAACTACCCTGGAACATGGAGGACGAGGCTTAATCTGTAGTGAACTACCCTGGAACATGGAGGACAAGGCTTAATCTGTAGTGAACTACCCTGGAACATGGAGGACGAGGCTTAATCTGTAGTGAACTACCCTGGAACATGGAGGACGAGGCTTAATCTGTAGTGAACTACCCTGGAACATGGAGGACGAGGCTTAATCTGTAGTGAACTACCCTGGAACATGGAGGACGAGGCTTTAATCTGTAGTGAACTACCCTGGAACATGGAGGACGAGGCTTAATCTGTAGTGAACTACCCTGGAACATGGAGGACGAGGCTTAATCTGTAGTGAACTACCCTGGAACATGGAGGACGAGGCTTAATCTGTAGTGAACTACCCTGGAACATGGAGGACAAGGCTTAATCTGTAGTGAACTACCCTGGAACATGGAGGACAAGGCTTAATCTGTAGTGAACTACCCTGGAACATGGAGGACAAGGCTTAATCTGTAGTGAACTACCCTGGAACATGGAGGGCAAGGCTTAATCTGTAGTGAACTACCCTGGAACATGGAGGGCAAGGATTAATCTGTAGTGAACTACCCTGGAACATGGAGGACAAGGCTTAATCTGCAGTGAACTACCCTGGAACATGGAGGACGAGGCTTAATCTGTAGTGAACTACCCTGGAACATGGAGGACGAGGCTTAATCTGTAGTGAACTACCCTGGAACATGGAGGACGAGGCTTAATCTGTAGTGAACTACCCTGGAACATGGAGGACGAGGCTTAATCTGTAGTGAACTACCCTGGAACATGGAGGACGAGGCTTAATCTGTAGTGAACTACCCTGGAACATGGAGGACGAGGCTTAATCTGTAGTGAACTACCCTGGAACATGGAGGACGAGGCTTAATCTGTAGTGAACTACCCATGGAGGACGAGGCTTAATCTGTAGTGAACTACCCTGGAACATGGAGGACGAGGCTTAATCTGTAGTGAACTACCCTGGAACATGGAGGACGAGGCTTAATCTGTAGTGAACTACCCTGGAACATGGAGGACGAGGCTTAATCTGTAGTGAACTACCCTGGAACATGGAGGACGAGGCTTAATCTGTAGTGAACTACCCTGGAACATGGAGGACGAGGCTTAATCTGTAGTGAACTACCCTGGAACATGGAGGACGAGGCTTAATCTGTAGTGAACTACCCTGGAACATGGAGGACGAGGCTTAATCTGTAGTGAACTACCCTGGAACATGGAGGACGAGGCTTAATCTGTAGTGAACTACCCTGGAACATGGATGACGAGGCTTAATCTGTAGTGAACTACCCTGGAACATGGAGGACGAGGCTTAATCTGTAATGAACTACCCTGGAACATGGAGGACGAGGCTTAATCTGTAGTGAACTACCCTGGAACATGGAGTGAACTACCCTGGAATCTGGCTTAGTGAACTACCCTGGAACATGGAGGACGAGGCTTAATCGGTAGTGAACTACCCTGGAACATGGAGGACGAGGCTTAATCGGTAGTGAACTACCCTGGAACATGGAGGACGAGGCTTAATCGGTAGTGAACTACCCTGGAACATGGAGGACGAGGCTTAATCTGTAGTGAACTACCCTGGAACATGGAGGACGAGGCTTAATCTGTAGTGAACTACCCTGGAACATGGAGGACGAGGCTTAATCTGTAGTGAACTACCCTGGAACATGGAGGACGAGGCTTAATCTGTAGTGAACTACCCTGGAACATGGAGGACGAGGCTTAATCGGTAGTGAACTACCCTGGAACATGGAGGACGAGGCTTAATCGGTAAGTAGTAATATTTTCTGCCTCTGTCATCCTTACCTCCACCTGCAGTCACATACCTCTTTCACTCCACTGGGAGTTGAGTTCCCTCCTCCAAGAGGCGTAAGAAGGACTAGAACAATCAGAAAGGCCATGGCTGTTCCTCTGTCACGTTGCAGGTTGAACCGTTCACCTACAGGTTTACCTACAGGTTTACCCACAGGTTCACCTACAGGTTTACCTACAGGTTTACCTACAGGTTCACCTACAGGTTCACCTACAGGTTTACCTACAGGTTCACCTACAGGTTTACCTACAGGTTTACCTACAGGTTTACCTACAGGTTCACCTACAGGTTCACCTACAGGTTCACCTACAGGTTTACCTACAGGTTTACCTACAGGTTCACCTACAGGTTCACCTACAGGTTTACCTACAGGTTTACCTACAGGTTCACCTACAGGTTTACCTACAGGTTCACCTACAGGTTCACCTACAGGTTCACCTACAGGTTCACCTACAGGTTTACCTACAGGTTTACCTACAGGTTACCCACAGGTTCACCTACAGGTTTACCTACAGGTTTACCTACAGGTTTACCTACAGGTTCACCTACAGGTTTACCTACAGGTTTACCTACAGGTTCACCTACAGGTTTACCTACAGGTTTACCTACAGGTTTACCTAAGTGGTCTAATGTCGAGGTGATTCCACTTCAAATGCTGTTGTGATGAACATTTACAGTTTGGTCATTTAGCAGACACTCTAATCCAGAGACATTTACAGTCCGATCCAGGTTTACAGTCCGATCCAGGTTTACAGTCTGACCAATGTTTATAGTTCGATCCATGTTTACAGTATGATCAGGTTTACAGTCAGATCCAGGTGTGTGCCTCACATCTGAATAACTGTGATTTTGGAGTGTTGTATCACTGTCAATGATTTGACTCTGAGGAGTTTCAGTGAAAGCCTGCAGTGGGTGGCAGACAGACCGGACTTCTGTTGTAATAGCGCTCATCAACCACCAGATGGGGCGCTGCAACTGTTGACAGAATACGAGCAGGCTTATGTAGCTATTGACCTGAGGTGAGAAAAACCTTAAGGCTGTTCCTATACCTCTCTACATGTTATAACAGGCTCCACCATGAAGATATTGACCTGGTGGAGGGACGACTGCTCTACACACCACACACACACACACACACACACACACACACCAAGTTGGCTACACACACACACACACACACACACCAGGTAGACTACACAAACATACCAAGTAGGCTACACACACACACACCAGGTAGACTACACAAACACACCAAGTAGGCTATACACACACACACTATCCTACCTCAGACTTATAAATAAATGTAATTCCTTGGTTCATTTTGTCATTCATCAGACCCTCTTATCCAAAGCAATTTACAGGAGCAATCACAGTTAGATGCACAAAGACAGATTTCACCTAGTCAGCTCAGGATTTGTACCAACAAGCTGTTGGTTACTGGCCCAACCTCTTAACCGCTCGGCTTCCACTCAGCCCACATTTATGTAGGGTGGGTGTCCTCTTTCATTTGTATGTTTGAATGATCACTGTGTTTTAGAAATGTCAACGAAGGAAGCCGCCTACCCACTGAGTGACTCATAGTGAGAGAGTGAACCTCCTCCTCCTCCTCTCCTAATTCTGCATCATGTTGCTTGTTCTGGCTGGGAGAGGAGAGGAGAGGAGAAATCTTTGTCTGTGGGACTGGATTCTCACCACCATGTGGGAGCTCTCTCTCTTCAAGTGAAGTAGATAATAAACAAAAGTGAAATAAACAATAAAAAAATAAACAGTAAACACTAACAGAAGTTACAAAGTAAAAAATACATTTTAAATGTCATATTTTGTCAATACACAGTGTGGTAATCATGTGCAAATAATTAAAGTACAAAAGGGAAAATAAATGACTGTAGAGGAACAGCAGCCAACCATATGCCTGAGCCTGGAGGGGTTCAGGTGAGGAAGGATTTTGATGCCCCACTTTCCGGCAGAGAAGCTTCCCGGAAGCTAATCCAGCTCGGCAGGACGCCCGCGCGGTTGCCGACCGTGCAGTGGATTTCCGCACGTTGGCAGCGGAGAGTATGTGAAACCTGGAAGCATTGTTCTACATGTTCCTGCACAGCATCTCGGAGGAGGTTAAGGACGAGCTTGCGGCTCCACGGATCTTGACTCCCTCATTGCTTTGACCATCCGCATCGGTGGGCGATTGTGGGAGCGATGGACGGAGAAGGAATTTGATGCCACTCGCACATCCACGGATTCAACCTCGCCTCCGAGCCATTCTAGAAGTCCCCGATGGTCCCATGGCCGTGGGCACCCGAGGTTTCCCGAGCCCATGCAACAAGGCAGAGCTGGGCTGTCGCCAGCGGAACGGCAACACAGGATCAGCACAAGGAGCTGTCTGTATTGTGGGACTTTTGGTCATTTTGTGTCCTTGTGCCCGGTAAAAGACCAGGCTCACCGGTAGGAGTGAGTAATCTGGTGGGCCATATGGAGAACATTTCTGCTTCCCTGACTCACACCCCTTTTCATGTCATTCTGCTGAGGGGAAACCAGTCCAAATCTCTCTGGAGCCTCATTGACTCTGATGAGAACTTTTGGACGCCATGCTGGCTTCTGGGCTGAACATCCCCACTCAGCCCCTCTCCATTCCCGTGTATGTTAGAGCATTGGACGGGCGCTCTATAGGTCCGGTTACCCATAACACCACTCCCATCAACCTACGTGTGTCAGGGAATTAAAGCGAGACCATTCAGTTCCTGCTCATCAAGTACCCCCAGATTCCCATGGTGTTGGGATTCTCCTGGCTCCAGCGACACAACCCACTCATCAACTGGTCTACGGGTGCCATCATGGGCTTAAAGTGAACAATTTCACTAATCAAAAACACAGTCCTACGGCAGACACATCAGCAGGACAGCTACACATCAGCAGGACAGCTACACATCAGCAGGACAGCTACACATCAGCAGGACAGCTACAAAATACTTCACAAAAATTCATACAGACAAACAACGAAACACAGGACATACAAAGACTCTCTCTCTGACCAACAACAAAACACAGGACATACCAAGACTCTCTCTCTGACCAACAACAAAACACAGGACATACCAAGACTCTCTCTCTGACCAACAACAAAACACAGGACATACAAAGACTCTCTCTGACCAACAACAAAACACAGGACATACCAAGACTCTCTCTGACCAACAACAAAACACAGGACATACCAAGACTCTCTCTCTGACCAACAACAAAACACAGGACATACCAAGACTCTCTCTCTGACCAACAACAAAACACAGGACATACAAAGACTCTCTCTCTGACCAACAACAAAACACAGGACATACAAAGACTCTCTCTCTGACCAACAACAAAACACAGGACATACAAAGACTCTCTCTCTGACCAACAACAAAACACAGGACATACAAAGACTCTCTCTCTGACCAACAACAAAACACAGGACATACAAAGACTCTCTCTCTGACCAACAACAAAACACAGGACATACAAAGACTCTCTCTGAGCAACAACAAAACACAGGACATACAAAGACTCTCTCTCTGACCAACAACAAAACACAGGACATACAAAGACTCTCTCTGACCAACAACAAAACACAGGACATACCAAGACTCTCTCTCTGACCAACAACAAAACACAGGACATACCAAGACTCTCTCTGACCAACAACAAAACACAGGACATACAAAGACTCTCTCTGAGCAACAACAAAACACAGGACATACAAAGACTCTCTCTGAGCAACAACAAAACACAGGACATACCAAGACTCTCTCTGACCAACAACAAAACACAGGACATACCAAGACTCTCTCTGACCAACAACAAAACACAGGACATACCAAGACTCTCTCTGACCAACAACAAAACACAGGACATACCAAAGACTCTCTCTCTGACCAACAACAAAACACAGGACATACCAAGACTCTCTCTGACCAACAACAAAACACAGGACATACCAAGACTCTCTCTCTGACCAACAACAAAACACAGGACATACCAAGACTCTCTCTCTGACCAACAACGAAACACAGGACATACCAAGACTCTCTCTGACCAACAACAAAACACAGGACATACCAAGACTCTCTCTGACCAACAACAAAACACAGGACATACCAAGACTCTCTCTCTGACCAACAACAAAACACAGGACATACCAAGACTCTCTCTCTGACCAACAACGAAACACAGGACATACCAAGACTCTCTCTGACCAACAACAAAACACAGGACATACCAAGACTCTCTCTGACCAACAACAAAACACAGGACATACCAAGACTCTCTCTCTGACCAACAACAAAACACAGGACATACCAAGACTCTCTCTGACCAACAACAAAACACAGGACATACCAAGACTCTCTCTGAGCAACAACAAAACACAGGACATACCAAGACTCTCTCTGACCAACAACAAAACACAGGACATACCAAGACTCTCTCTGACCAACAACAAAACACAGGACATACCAAGACTCTCTCTCTGACCAACAACAAAACACAGGACATACCAAGACTCTCTCTCTGACCAACAACGAAACACAGGACATACAAAGACTCTCTCTGAGCAACAACAAAACACAGGACATACCAAGACTCTCTCTGACCAACAACAAAACACAGGACATACCAAGACTCTCTCTGACCAACAACAAAACACAGGACATACCAAGACTCTCTCTCTGACCAACAACAAAACACAGGACATACCAAGACTCTCTCTCTGACCAACAACAAAACACAGGACATACCAAGACTCTCTCTGACCAACAACAAAACACAGGACATACCAAGACTCTCTCTCTGACCAACAACAAAACACAGGACATACCAAGACTCTCTCTCTGACCAACAACAAAACACAGGACATACCAAGACTCTCTCTCTGACCAACAACAAAACACAGGACATACAAAGACTCTCTCTCTGAGCAACAACAAAACACAGGACATACCAAGACTCTCTCTGACCAACAACAAAACACAGGACATACCAAGACTCTCTCTCTGACCAACAACAAAACACAGGACATACCAAGACTCTCTCTGAGCAACAACAAAACACAGGACATACCAAGACTCTCTCTGACCAACAACAAAACACAGGACATACCAAGACTCTCTCTGAGCAACAACAAAACACAGGACATACCAAGACTCTCTCTGAGCAACAACAAAACACAGGACATACCAAGACTCTCTCTGACCAACAACAAAACACAGGACATACCAAGACTCTCTCTGACCAACAACAAAACACAGGACATACCAAGACTCTCTCTGACCAACAACAAAACACAGGACATACCAAGACTCTCTCTGAGCAACAACAAAACACAGGACATACCAAGACTCTCTCTCTGACCAACAACAAAACACAGGACATACAAAGACTCTCTCTGACCAACAACAAAACACAGGACATACCAAGACTCTCTCTGACCAACAACAAAACACAGGACATACCAAGACTCTCTCTGAGCAACAACAAAACACAGGACATACCAAGACTCTCTCTGACCAACAACAAAACACAGGACATACCAAGACTCTCTCTGACCAACAACAAAACACAGGACATACCAAGACTCTCTCTCTGACCAACAACCAACACAGGACATACCAAGACTCTCTCTCTGACCAACAACAAAACACAGGACATACCAAGACTCTCTCTGACCAACAACAAAACACAGGACATACCAAGACTCTCTCTGACCAACAACAAAACACAGGACATACCAAGACTCTCTCTGACCAACAACAAAACACAGGACATACCAAGACTCTCTCTGAGCAACAACAAAACACAGGACATACCAAGACTCTCTCTGACCAACAACAAAACACAGGACATACCAAGACTCTCTCTGACCAACAACAAAACACAGGACATACCAAGACTCTCTCTGACCAACAACAAAACACAGGACATACCAAGACTCTCTCTGACCAACAACAAAACACAGGACATACAAAGACTCTCTCTGAGCAACAACAAAACACAGGACATACCAAGACTCTCTCTCTGACCAACAACCAACACAGGACATAGCAAGACTCTCTCTCTGAGCAACAACAAAACACAGGACATACCAAGACTCTCTCTGACCAACAACAAAACACAGTACATACCAAGACTCTCTCTCTGACCAACAACCAACACAGGACATACCAAGACTCTCTCTGACCAACAACAAAACACAGGACATACCAAGACTCTCTCTGACCAACAACAAAACACAGGACATACCAAGACTCTCTCTGACCAACAACCAACACAGGACATACCAAGACTCTCTCTGAGCAACAACAAAACACAGGACATACCAAGACTCTCTCTGACCAACAACAAAACACAGGACATACCAAGACTCTCTCTGAGCAACAACAAAACACAGGACATACCAAGACTCTCTCTGACCAACAACAAAACACAGGACATACCAAGACTCTCTCTGACCAACAACCAAAACACAGGACATAGCAAGACTCTCTCTCTGAGCAACAACAAAACACAGGACATACCAAGACTCTCTCTGAGCAACAACAAAACACAGGACATACCAAGACTCTCTCTGAGCAACAACAAAACACAGGACATACCAAGACTCTCTCTGAGCAACAACAAAACACAGGACATACCAAGACTCTCTCTGAGCAACAACAAAACACAGGACATACCAAGACTCTCTCTGAGCAACAACAAAACACAGGACATACCAAGACTCTCTCTGAGCAACAACAAAACACAGGACATACCAAGACTCTCTCTGAGCAACAACAAAACACAGGACATACCAAGACTCTCTCTGACCAACAACAAAACACAGGACATACCAAGACTCTCTCTGAGCAACAACAAAACACAGGACATACCAAGACTCTCTCTCTGAGCAACAACAAAACACAGGACATACCAAGACTCTCTCTGACCAACAACAAAACACAGGACATACCAAGACTCTCTCTGAGCAACAACAAAACACAGGACATACCAAGACTCTCTCTGACCAACAACAAAACACAGGACATACCAAGACTCTCTCTGACCAACAACAAAACACAGGACATACCAAGACTCTCTCTGACCAACAACAAAACACAGGACATACCAAGACTCTCTCTGACCAACAACAAAACACAGGACATACCAAGACTCTCTCTGACCAACAACAAAACACAGGACATACCAAGACTCTCTCTGACCAACAACAAAACACAGGACATACCAAGACTCTCTCTCTGACCAACAACCAACACAGGACATACCAAGACTCTCTCTGAGCAACAACAAAACACAGGACATACCAAGACTCTCTCTGACCAACAACCAACACAGGACATACCAAGACTCTCTCTGACCAACAACAAAACACAGGACATACCAAGACTCTCTCTGAGCAACAACAAAACACAGGACATACCAAGACTCTCTCTGACCAACAACAAAACACAGGACATACCAAGACTCTCTCTGACCAACAACCAACACAGGACATACCAAGACTCTCTCTGACCAACAACCAACACAGGACATACCAAGACTCTCTCTCTGAGCAACAACAAAACACAGGACATACCAAGACTCTCTCTCTGACCAACAACCAACACAGGACATACCAAGACTCTCTCTCTGAGCAACAACAAAACACAGGACATACCAAGACTCTCTCTGACCAACAACAAAACACAGGACATACCAAGACTCTCTCTCTGAGCAACAACAAAACACAGGACATACAAAGACTCTCTCTGACCAACAACAAAACACAGGACATACCAAGACTCTCTCTCTGACCAACAACAAAACACAGGACATACCAAGACTCTCTCTGACCAACAACAAAACACAGGACATACCAAGACTCTCTCTGAGCAACAACAAAACACAGGACATACCAAGACTCTCTCTGACCAACAACAAAACACAGGACATACCAAGACTCTCTCTGACCAACAACAAAACACAGGACATACCAAGACTCTCTCTGACCAACAACAAAACACAGGACATACCAAGACTCTCTCTGAGCAACAACAAAACACAGGACATACCAAGACTCTCTGACCAACAACAAAACACAGGACATACCAAGACTCTCTCTGAGCAACAACAAAACACAGGACATACCAAGACTCTCTCTGAGCAACAACAAAACACAGGACATACCAAGACTCTCTCTGACCAACAACAAAACACAGGACATACCAAGACTCTCTCTGACCAACAACAAAACACAGGACATACCAAGACTCTCTCTGACCAACAACAAAACACAGGACATACCAAGACTCTCTCTGAGCAACAACAAAACACAGGACATACCAAGACTCTCTCTCTGACCAACAACAAAACACAGGACATACAAAGACTCTCTCTGACCAACAACAAAACACAGGACATACCAAGACTCTCTCTGACCAACAACAAAACACAGGACATACCAAGACTCTCTCTGAGCAACAACAAAACACAGGACATACCAAGACTCTCTCTGACCAACAACAAAACACAGGACATACCAAGACTCTCTCTGACCAACAACAAAACACAGGACATACCAAGACTCTCTCTGACCAACAACAAAACACAGGACATACACCAAGACTCTCTCTCTGACAAGACTCTCTCTCTGACCAACAACAAAACACAGGACATACCAAGACTCTCTCTGACCAACAACAAAACACAGGACATACCAAGACTCTCTCTGACCAACAACAAAACACAGGACATACCAAGACTCTCTCTGACCAACAACAAAACACAGGACATACCAAGACTCTCTCTGACCAACAACAAAACACAGGACATACCAAGACTCTCTCTGACCAACAACAAAACACAGGACATACCAAGACTCTCTCTGACCAACAACAAAACACAGGACATACCAAGACTCTCTCTGACCAACAACAAAACACAGGACATACCAAGACTCTCTCTGACCAACAACAAAACACAGGACATACCAAGACTCTCTCTGAGCAACAACAAAACACAGGACATACCAAGACTCTCTCTCTGACCAACAACAAACACAGGACATACCAAGACTCTCTCTGAGCAACAACAAAACACAGGACATACCAAGACTCTCTCTGACCAACAACAAAACACAGGACATACCAAGACTCTCTCTCTGACCAACAACAAAACACAGGACATACCAAGACTCTCTCTGACCAACAACAAAACACAGGACATACCAAGACTCTCTCTGACCAACAACAAAACACAGGACATACCAAGACTCTCTCTGACCAACAACCAACACAGGACATACCAAGACTCTCTCTGAGCAACAACAAAACACAGGACATACCAAGACTCTCTCTGACCAACAACAAAACACAGGACATACCAAGACTCTCTCTGAGCAACAACAAAACACAGGACATACCAAGACTCTCTCTGACCAACAACAAAACACAGGACATACCAAGACTCTCTCTCTGACCAACAACAAAACACAGGACATACCAAGACTCTCTCTGAGCAACAACAAAACACAGGACATACCAAGACTCTCTCTGAGCAACAACAAAACACAGGACATACCAAGACTCTCTCTGAGCAACAACAAAACACAGGACATACCAAGACTCTCTCTCTGAGCAACAACAAAACACAGGACATACCAAGACTCTCTCTGAGCAACAACAAAACACAGGACATACCAAGACTCTCTCTGAGCAACAACAAAACACAGGACATACCAAGACTCTCTCTGAGCAACAACAAAACACAGGACATACCAAGACTCTCTCTGACCAACAACCAACACAGGACATACCAAGACTCTCTCTGAGCAACAACAAAACACAGGACATACCAAGACTCTCTCTCTGACCAACAACCAAAACACAGGACATACCAAGACTCTCTCTGAGCAACAACAAAACACAGGACATACCAAGACTCTCTCTGACCAACAACCAACACAGGACATACCAAGACTCTCTCTGACCAACAACAAAACACAGGACATACCAAGACTCTCTCTGAGCAACAACAAAACACAGGACATACCAAGACTCTCTCTCTGACCAACAACAAAACACAGGACATACCAAGACTCTCTCTGACCAACAACCAAAACACAGGACATTACCAAGACTCTCTCTGACCAACAACCAACACAGGACATACCAAGACTCTCTCTGAGCAACAACAAAACACAGGACATACCAAGACTCTCTCTGACCAACAACCAACACAGGACATACCAAGACTCTCTCTGAGCAACAACAAAACACAGGACATACCAAGACTCTCTCTGACCAACAACAAAACACAGGACATACCAAGACTCTCTCTCTGAGCAACAACAAAACACAGGACATACCAAGACTCTCTCTCTGACCAACAACAAAACACAGGACATACCAAGACTCTCTCTGAGCAACAACAAAACACAGGACATACCAAGACTCTCTCTCTGACCAACAACAAAACACAGGACATACCAAGACTCTCTCTGACCAACAACAAAACACAGGACATACCAAGACTCTCTCTCTGACCAACAACAAAACACAGGACATACCAAGACTCTCTCTGACCAACAACAAAACACAGGACATACCAAGACTCTCTCTGACCAACAACAAAACACAGGACATACCAAGACTCTCTCTGACCAACAACAAAACACAGGACATACCAAGACTCTCTCTGAGCAACAACAAAACACAGGACATACCAAGACTCTCTCTCTGAGCAACAACAAAACACAGGACATACCAAGACTCTCTCTGACCAACAACAAAACACAGGACATACCAAGACTCTCTCTGACCAACAACAAAACACAGGACATACCAAGACTCTCTCTGACCAACAACAAAACACAGGACATACCAAGACTCTCTCTGACCAACAACAAAACACAGGACATACCAAGACTCTCTCTCTGAGCAACAACAAAACACAGGACATACCAAGACTCTCTCTGACCAACAACAAAACAGGACATACCAAGACTCTCTCTGACCAACAACAAAACACAGGACATACCAAGACTCTCTCTGAGCAACAACAAAACACAGGACATACCAAGACTCTCTCTCTGACCAACAACAAAACACAGGACATACCAAGACTCTCTCTCTGACCAACAACAAAACACAGGACATACCAAGACTCTCTCTGACCAACAACAAAACACAGGACATACCAAGACTCTCTCTGAGCAACAACAAAACACAGGACATACCAAGACTCTCTCTCTGACCAACAACAAAACACAGGACATACCAAGACTCTCTCTCTGAGCAACAACAAAACACAGGACATACCAAGACTCTCTCTGACCAACAACAAAACACAGGACATACCAAGACTCTCTCTGACCAACAACAAAACACAGGACATACCAAGACTCTCTCTCTGACCAACAACAAAACACAGGACATACCAAGACTCTCTCTGAGCAACAACAAAACACAGGACATACCAAGACTCTCTCTCTGACCAACAACAAAACACAGGACATACAAAGACTCTCTCTGACCAACAACAAAACACAGGACATACCAAGACTCTCTCTGACCAACAACAAAACACAGGACATACCAAGACTCTCTCTGACCAACAACAAAACACAGGACATACCAAGACTCTCTCTCTGACCAACAACAAAACACAGGACATACCAAGACTCTCTCTGACCAACAACAAAACACAGGACATACCAAGACTCTCTCTCTGAGCAACAACAAAACACAGGACATACCAAGACTCTCTCTCTGACCAACAACAAAACACAGGACATACCAAGACTCTCTCTGACCAACAACAAACACAGGACATACCAAGACTCTCTCTGACCAACAACAAAACACAGGACATACCAAGACTCTCTCTGACCAACAACAAAACACAGGACATACCAAGACTCTCTCTGACCAACAACCAACACAGGACATACCAAGACTCTCTCTGAGCAACAACAAAACACAGGACATACCAAGACTCTCTCTGACCAACAACAAAACACAGGACATACCAAGACTCTCTCTCTGAGCAACAACAAAACACAGGACATACCAAGACTCTCTCTGACCAACAACAAAACACAGGACATACCAAGACTCTCTCTGACCAACAACAAAACACAGGACATACCAAGACTCTCTCTCTGACCAACAACAAAACACAGGACATACCAAGACTCTCTCTGAGCAACAACAAAACACAGGACATACCAAGACTCTCTCTGACCAACAACAAAACACAGGACATACCAAGACTCTCTCTGACCAACAACAAAACACAGGACATACCAAGACTCTCTCTGACCAACAACAAAACACAGGACATACCAAGACTCTCTCTGAGCAACAACAAAACACAGGACATACCAAGACTCTCTCTGACCAACAACAAAACACAGGACATACCAAGACTCTCTCTGAGCAACAACAAAACACAGGACATACCAAGACTCTCTCTGACCAACAACAAAACACAGGACATACCAAGACTCTCTCTGACCAACAACAAAACACAGGACATACCAAGACTCTCTCTGACCAACAACAAAACACAGGACATACCAAGACTCTCTCTGAGCAACAACAAAACACAGGACATACCAAGACTCTCTCTGACCAACAACAAAACACAGGACATACCAAGACTCTCTCTGACCAACAACAAAACACAGGACATACCAAGACTCTCTCTGACCAACAACAAAACACAGGACATACCAAGACTCTCTCTGACCAACAACAAAACACAGGACATACCAAGACTCTCTCTGACCAACAACAAAACACAGGACATACCAAGACTCTCTCTCTGAGCAACAACAAAACACAGGACATACCAAGACTCTCTCTCTGAGCAACAACAAAACACAGGACATACCAAGACTCTCTCTGACCAACAACAAAACACAGGACATACCAAGACTCTCTCTCTGACCAACAACAAAACACAGGACATACCAAGACTCTCTCTGACCAACAACAAAACACAGGACATACCAAGACTCTCTCTGACCAACAACAAAACACAGGACATACCAAGACTCTCTCTCTGAGCAACAACAAAACACAGGACATACCAAGACTCTCTCTCTGACCAACAACAAAACACAGGACATACCAAGACTCTCTCTGACCAACAACAAAACACAGGACATACCAAGACTCTCTCTGACAACAACAAAACACAGGACATACCAAGACTCTCTCTGACCAACAACAAAACACAGGACATACCAAGACTCTCTCTCTGACCAACAACAAACACAGGACATACCAAGACTCTCTCTGAGCAACAACAAAACACAGGACATACCAAGACTCTCTCTCTGAGCAACAACAAAACACAGGACATACCAAGACTCTCTCTGAGCAACAACAAAACACAGGACATACCAAGACTCTCTCTGAGCAACAACAAAACACAGGACATACCAAGACTCTCTCTGAGCAACAACAAAACACAGGACATACCAAGACTCTCTCTGACCAACAACAAAACACAGGACATACCAAGACTCTCTCTGACACAGGACAACCAAGACACAGGACATACCAAGACTCTCTCTGAGCAACAACAAAACACAGGACATACCAAGACTCTCTCTGACCAACAACCAACACAGGACATACCAAGACTCTCTCTGAGCAACAACAAAACACAGGACATACCAAGACTCTCTCTGACCAACAACAAACACAGGACATACCAAGACTCTCTCTGACCAACAACAAAACACAGGACATACCAAGACTCTCTCTGAGCAACAACAAAACACAGGACATACCAAGACTCTCTCTCTGACCAACAACAAAACACAGGACATACCAAGACTCTCTCTGACCAACAACAAAACACAGGACATACCAAGACTCTCTCTGACCAACAACAAAACACAGGACATACCAAGACTCTCTCTGACAACAACAAAACACAGGACATACCAAGACTCTCTCTCTGACCAACAACCAACACAGGACATACCAAGACTCTCTCTGACAACAACAAAACACAGGACATACCAAGACTCTCTCTCTGACCAACAACAAAACACAGGACATACCAAGACTCTCTCTGAGCAACAACAAAACACAGGACATACCAAGACTCTCTCTCTGACCAACAACAAAACACAGGACATACCAAGACTCTCTCTGAGCAACAACAAAACACAGGACATACCAAGACTCTCTCTGAGCAACAACAAAACACAGGACATACCAAGACTCTCTCTGACCAACAACAAAACACAGGACATACCAAGACTCTCTCTCTGACCAACAACAAAACACAGGACATACCAAGACTCTCTCTGACCAACAACAAAACACAGGACATACCAAGACTCTCTCTGACCAACAACAAAACACAGGACATACCAAGACTCTCTCTGACCAACAACAAAACACAGGACATACCAAGACTCTCTCTGACCAACAACAAAACACAGGACATACCAAGACTCTCTCTGACCAACAACAAAACACAGGACATACCAAGACTCTCTCTGACCAACAACAAAACACAGGACATACCAAGACTCTCTCTGACCAACAACAAAACACAGGACATACCAAGACTCTCTCTGACCAACAACAAAACACAGGACATACCAAGACTCTCTCTGACCAACAACAAAACACAGGACATACCAAGACTCTCTGACCAACAACAAAACACAGGACATACCAAGACTCTCTCTCTGACCAACAACAAAACACAGGACATACCAAGACTCTCTCTCTGAGCAACAACAAAACACAGGACATACCAAGACTCTCTCTGACCAACAACAAAACACAGGACATACCAAGACTCTCTCTGACCAACAACAAAACACAGGACATACCAAGACTCTCTCTGACCAACAACAAAACACAGGACATACCAAGACTCTCTCTGACCAACAACAAAACACAGGACATACCAAGACTCTCTCTGACCAACAACAAAACACAGGACATACCAAGACTCTCTCTGACCAACAACAAAACACAGGACATACCAAGACTCTCTCTGACCAACAACAAAACACAGGACATACCAAGACTCTCTCTGACCAACAACAAAACACAGGACATACCAAGACTCTCTCTGACCAACAACAAAACACAGGACATACCAAGACTCTCTCTGACCAACAACAAAACACAGGACATACCAAGACTCTCTCTGACCAACAACAAAACACAGGACATACCAAGACTCTCTCTGACCAACAACAAAACACAGGACATACCAAGACTCTCTCTGACCAACAACAAAACACAGGACATACCAAGACTCTCTCTGACCAACAACAAAACACAGGACATACCAAGACTCTCTCTGAGCAACAACAAAACACAGGACATACCAAGACTCTCTCTGACCAACAACAAAACACAGGACATACCAAGACTCTCTCTGACCAACAACAAAACACAGGACATACCAAGACTCTCTCTGACCAACAACAAAACACAGGACATACCAAGACTCTCTCTGACCAACAACAAAACACAGGACATACCAAGACTCTCTCTGACCAACAACAAAACACAGGACATACCAAGACTCTCTCTGAGCAACAACAAAACACAGGACATACCAAGACTCTCTCTGACCAACAACAAAACACAGGACATACCAAGACTCTCTCTGAGCAACAACAAAACACAGGACATACCAAGACTCTCTCTGACCAACAACAAAACACAGGACATACCAAGACTCTCTCTGACCAACAACCAACACAGGACATACCAAGACTCTCTCTGAGCAACAACAAAACACAGGACATACCAAGACTCTCTCTCTGAGCAACAACAAAACACAGGACATACCAAGACTCTCTCTGAGCAACAACAAAACACAGGACATACCAAGACTCTCTCTGAGCAACAACAAAACACAGGACATACCAAGACTCTCTCTGAGCAACAACAAAACACAGGACATACCAAGACTCTCTCTGAGCAACAACAAAACACAGGACATACCAAGACTCTCTCTCTGAGCAACAACAAAACACAGGACATACCAAGACTCTCTCTGACCAACAACCAACACAGGACATACCAAGACTCTCTCTGAGCAACAACAAAACACAGGACATACCAAGACTCTCTCTGACCAACAACCAAAACACAGGACATACCAAGACTCTCTCTGAGCAACAACAAAACACAGGACATACCAAGACTCTCTCTCTGACCAACAACCAACACAGGACATACCAAGACTCTCTCTGACCAACAACAAAACACAGGACATACCAAGACTCTCTCTGAGCAACAACAAAACACAGGACATACCAAGACTCTCTCTCTGACCAACAACAAAACACAGGACATACCAAGACTCTCTCTGACCAACAACCAACACAGGACATACCAAGACTCTCTCTGACCAACAACCAACACAGGACATACCAAGACTCTCTCTCTGAGCAACAACAAAACACAGGACATACCAAGACTCTCTCTCTGACCAACAACCAACACAGGACATACCAAGACTCTCTCTCTGAGCAACAACAAAACACAGGACATACCAACTTACCAACTCTCTCTGACCAACAACAAAACACAGGACATACCAAGACTCTCTCTGAGCAACAACAAAACACAGGACATACCAAGACTCTCTCTGACCAACAACAAAACACAGGACATACCAAGACTCTCTCTGAGCAACAACAAAACACAGGACATACCAAGACTCTCTCTGACCAACAACAAAACACAGGACATACCAAGACTCTCTCTGACCAACAACAAAACACAGGACATACCAAGACTCTCTCTGACCAACAACAAACACAGGACATACCAAGACTCTCTCTGACCAACAACAAAACACAGGACATACCAAGACTCTCTCTGACCAACAACAAAACACAGGACATACCAAGACTCTCTCTGACCAACAACAAAACACAGGACATACCAAGACTCTCTCTCTGAGCAACAACAAAACACAGGACATACCAAGACTCTCTCTCTGAGCAACAACAAAACACAGGACATACCAAGACTCTCTCTGACCAACAACAAAACAGGACATACCAAGACTCTCTCTGACCAACAACAAAACACAGGACATACCAAGACTCTCTCTGACCAACAACAAAACACAGGACATACCAAGACTCTCTCTGACCAACAACAAAACACAGGACATACCAAGACTCTCTCTCTGAGCAACAACAAAACACAGGACATACCAAGACTCTCTCTCTGAGCAACAACAAAACACAGGACATACCAAGACTCTCTCTGAGCAACAACAAAACACAGGACATACCAAGACTCTCTCTGAGCAACAACAAAACACAGGACATACCAAGACTCTCTCTCTGACCAACAACAAAACACAGGACATACCAAGACTCTCTCTGACCAACAACAAACACAGGACATACCAAGACTCTCTCTGACCAACAACCAACAAAACACAGGACATACCAAGACTCTGAGCAACAACAAAACACAGGACATACCAAGACTCTCTCTCTGACCAACAACAAACACAGGACATACCAAGACTCTCTCTCTGAGCAACAACAAAACACAGGACATACCAAGACTCTCTCTCTGACCAACAACAAAACACAGGACATACCAAGACTCTCTCTCTGAGCAACAACAAAACACAGGACATACCAAGACTCTCTCTCTGACCAACAACAAAACACAGGACATACCAAGACTCTCTCTGAGCAACAACAAAACACAGGACATACCAAGACTCTCTCTGACCAACAACAAAACACAGGACATACCAAGACTCTCTCTGACCAACAACAAAACACAGGACATACCAAGACTCTCTCTCTGACCAACAACAAAACACAGGACATACCAAGACTCTCTCTGACCAACAACAAAACACAGGACATACCAAGACTCTCTCTGACCAACAACAAAACACAGGACATACCAAGACTCTCTCTGACCAACAACAAAACACAGGACATACCAAGACTCTCTCTGACCAACAACAAAACACAGGACATACCAAGACTCTCTCTGAGCAACAACAAAACACAGGACATACCAAGACTCTCTCTGACCAACAACAAAACACAGGACATACCAAGACTCTCTCTGACCAACAACAAAACACAGGACATACCAAGACTCTCTCTGACCAACAACAAAACACAGGACATACCAAGACTCTCTCTGACCAACAACAAAACACAGGACATACCAAGACTCTCTCTGACCAACAACAAAACACAGGACATACCAAGACTCTCTCTGACCAACAACAAAACACAGGACATACCAAGACTCTCTCTGACCAACAACAAAACACAGGACATACCAAGACTCTCTCTGAGCAACAACAAAACACAGGACATACCAAGACTCTCTCTGACCAACAACAAAACACAGGACATACCAAGACTCTCTCTGACCAACAACAAAACACAGGACATACCAAGACTCTCTCTGACCAACAACAAAACACAGGACATACCAAGACTCTCTCTCTGAGCAACAACAAAACACAGGACATACCAAGACTCTCTCTGACCAACAACAAAACACAGGACATACCAAGACTCTCTCTGACCAACAACAAAACACAGGACATACCAAGACTCTCTCTGACCAACAACAAAACACAGGACATACAAGACTCTCTCTGACAACAACAAAACAAGGACATACCAAGACTCTCTCTGACCAACAACAAAACACAGGACATACCAAGACTCTCTCTGACAACAACAAAACACAGGACATACCAAGACTCTCTCTGAGCAACAACAAAACACAGGACATACCAAGACTCTCTCTGACCAACAACAAAACACAGGACATACCAAGACTCTCTCTCTGAGCAACAACAAAACACAGGACATACCAAGACTCTCTCTGACCAACAACAAAACACAGGACATACCAAGACTCTCTCTGACCAACAACAAAACACAGGACATACCAAGACTCTCTCTGAAACAACAAAACACAGGACATACCAAGACTCTCTCTGACCAACAACAAAACACAGGACATACCAAGACTCTCTGAGCAACAACAAAACACAGGACATACCAAGACTCTCTCTCTGACCAACAACCAACACAGGACATACCAAGACTCTCTCTGAGCAACAACAAAACACAGGACATACCAAGACTCTCTCTGACCAACAACAAAACACAGGACATACCAAGACTCTCTCTGACCAACAACAAAACACAGGACATACCAAGACTCTCTCTGACCAACAACAAAACACAGGACATACCAAGACTCTCTCTGACCAACAACAAAACACAGGACATACCAAGACTCTCTCTCTGACCAACAACAAACACAGGACATACCAAGACTCTCTCTGAGCAACAACAAAACACAGGACATACCAAGACTCTCTCTGACCAACAACAAAACACAGGACATACCAAGACTCTCTCTGAGCAACAACAAAACACAGGACATACCAAGACTCTCTCTGACCAACAACAAAACACAGGACATACCAAGACTCTCTCTCTGACCAACAACCAACACAGGACATAGCAAGACTCTCTCTCTGAGCAACAACAAAACACAGGACATACCAAGACTCTCTCTCTGAGCAACAACAAAACACAGGACATACCAAGACTCTCTCTGAGCAACAACAAAACACAGGACATACCAAGACTCTCTCTCTGAGCAACAACAAAACACAGGACATACCAAGACTCTCTCTGAGCAACAACAAAACACAGGACATACCAAGACTCTCTCTGACAACAACAAAACACAGGACATACCAAGACTCTCTCTGAGCAACAACAAAACACAGGACATACCAAGACTCTCTCTGACCAACAACAAAACACAGGACATACCAAGACTCTCTCTGAGCAACAACAAAACACAGGACATACCAAGACTCTCTCTCTGACCAACAACAAAACACAGGACATACCAAGACTCTCTCTGAGCAACAACAAAACACAGGACATACCAAGACTCTCTCTCTGACCAACAACAAACACAGGACATACCAAGACTCTCTCTGACCAACAACAAAACACAGGACATACCAAGACTCTCTCTGAGCAACAACAAAACACAGGACATACCAAGACTCTCTCTGACCAACAACAAAACACAGGACATACCAAGACTCTCTCTGACCAACAACAAACACAGGACATACCAAGACTCTCTCTGACCAACAACCAACACAGGACATACCAAGACTCTCTCTGAGCAACAACAAAACACAGGACATACCAAGACTCTCTCTGACCAACAACAAAACACAGGACATACCAAGACTCTCTCTGAGCAACAACAAAACACAGGACATACCAAGACTCTCTCTCTGACCAACAACAAAACACAGGACATACCAAGACTCTCTCTGAGCAACAACAAAACACAGGACATACCAAGACTCTCTCTGACCAACAACAAAACACAGGACATACCAAGACTCTCTCTGAGCAACAACAAAACACAGGACATACCAAGACTCTCTCTCTGACCAACAACAAAACACAGGACATACCAAGACTCTCTCTGACCAACAACAAAACACAGGACATACCAAGACTCTCTCTGACCAACAACAAAACACAGGACATACCAAGACTCTCTCTGACCAACAACAAAACACAGGACATACCAAGACTCTCTCTGACCAACAACAAAACACAGGACATACCAAGACTCTCTCTGACCAACAACAAAACACAGGACATACCAAGACTCTCTCTCTGAGCAACAACAAAACACAGGACATACCAAGACTCTCTCTGAGCAACAACAAAACACAGGACATACCAAGACTCTCTCTGACCAACAACAAAACACAGGACATACCAAGACTCTCTCTGACCAACAACAAAACACAGGACATACCAAGACTCTCTCTGACCAACAACAAAACACAGGACATACCAAGACTCTCTCTGACCAACAACAAAACACAGGACATACCAAGACTCTCTCTCTGAGCAACAACAAAACACAGGACATACCAAGACTCTCTCTGACCAACAACAAACACAGGACATACCAAGACTCTCTCTGACCAACAACAAAACACAGGACATACCAAGACTCTCTCTGAGCAACAACAAAACACAGGACATACCAAGACTCTCTCTGACCAACAACAAAACACAGGACATACCAAGACTCTCTCTGACCAACAACAAACACAGGACATACCAAGACTCTCTCTGACCAACAACAAAACACAGGACATACCAAGACTCTCTCTGAGCAACAACAAAACACAGGACATACCAAGACTCTCTCTGACCAACAACAAAACACAGGACATACCAAGACTCTCTCTGAGCAACAACAAAACACAGGACATACCAAGACTCTCTCTGACCAACAACAAAACACAGGACATACCAAGACTCTCTCTCTGAGCAACAACAAAACACAGGACATACCAAGACTCTCTCTGACCAACAACAAAACACAGGACATACCAAGACTCTCTCTGAGCAACAACAAAACACAGGACATACCAAGACTCTCTCTGACCAACAACAAAACACAGGACATACCAAGACTCTCTCTGACCAACAACAAAACACAGGACATACCAAGACTCTCTCTGACCAACAACAAAACACAGGACATACCAAGACTCTCTCTGACCAACAACAAAACACAGGACATACCAAGACTCTCTCTGACCAACAACAAAACACAGGACATACCAAGACTCTCTCTGACCAACAACAAAACACAGGACATACCAAGACTCTCTCTGACCAACAACAAAACACAGGACATACCAAGACTCTCTCTGAGCAACAACAAAACACAGGACATACCAAGACTCTCTCTGACCAACAACAAAACACAGGACATACCAAGACTCTCTCTGACCAACAACAAAACACAGGACATACCAAGACTCTCTCTGACCAACAACAAAACACAGGACATACCAAGACTCTCTCTGAGCAACAACAAAACACAGGACATACCAAGACTCTCTCTCTGACCAACAACAAAACACAGGACATACCAAGACTCTCTCTGACCAACAACAAAACACAGGACATACCAAGACTCTCTCTGAGCAACAACAAAACACAGGACATACCAAGACTCTCTCTGAGCAACAACAAAACACAGGACATACCAAGACTCTCTCTGACCAACAACAAAACACAGGACATACCAAGACTCTCTCTGACCAACAACAAAACACAGGACATACCAAGACTCTCTCTCTGAGCAACAACAAAACACAGGACATACCAAGACTCTCTCTGAGCAACAACAAAACACAGGACATACCAAGACTCTCTCTGAGCAACAACAAAACACAGGACATACCAAGACTCTCTCTCTGAGCAACAACAAAACACAGGACATACCAAGACTCTCTCTGAGCAACAACAAAACACAGGACATACCAAGACTCTCTCTGAGCAACAACAAAACACAGGACATACCAAGACTCTCTCTGAGCAACAACAAAACACAGGACATACCAAGACTCTCTCTGACCAACAACAAAACACAGGACATACCAAGACTCTCTCTCTGAGCAACAACAAAACACAGGACATACCAAGACTCTCTCTCTGACCAACAACAAAACACAGGACATACCAAGACTCTCTCTGAGCAACAACAAAACACAGGACATACCAAGACTCTCTCTGACCAACAACAAAACACAGGACATACCAAGACTCTCTCTGAAACAACAAAACACAGGACATACCAAGACTCTCTCTGACCAACAACAAAACACAGGACATACCAAGACTCTCTCTCTGACAACAACAAAACACAGGACATACCAAGACTCTCTCTGAAACAAAACACAGGACATACCAAGACTCTCTCTGACCAACAACAAAACACAGGACATACCAAGACTCTCTCTGACCAACAACAAAACACAGGACATACCAAGACTCTCTCTGACCAACAACAAAACACAGGACATACCAAGACTCTCTCTGACCAACAACAAAACACAGGACATACCAAGACTCTCTCTGACCAACAACCAACACAGGACATACCAAGACTCTCTCTGAGCAACAACAAAACACAGGACATACCAAGACTCTCTCTCTGACCAACAACAAACACAGGACATACCAAGACTCTCTCTGACCAACAACAAAACACAGGACATACCAAGACTCTCTCTCTGACCAACAACAAAACACAGGACATACCAAGACTCTCTCTGACCAACAACAAAACACAGGACATACCAAGACTCTCTCTGACCAACAACAAAACACAGGACATACCAAGACTCTCTCTGACCAACAACAAAACACAGGACATACCAAGACTCTCTCTGACCAACAACAAAACACAGGACATACCAAGACTCTCTCTGACCAACAACAAAACACAGGACATACCAAGACTCTCTCTGACCAACAACAAAACACAGGACATACCAAGACTCTCTCTGACCAACAACAAAACACAGGACATACCAAGACTCTCTCTGACCAACAAAACAAACACACAAGACAACAACAACATACCAAGACTCTCTCTGACCAACAACAAAACACAGGACATACCAAGACTCTCTCTGAGGGACATACCAAGACTCTCTCTGACCAACAACAAAACACAGGACATACCAAGACTCTCTCTCTGAGCAACAACAAAACACAGGACATACCAAGACTCTCTCTGACCAACAACAAAACACAGGACATACCAAGACTCTCTCTGAGCAACAACAAAACACAGGACATACCAAGACTCTCTCTCTGACCAACAACAAAACACAGGACATACCAAGACTCTCTCTGACCAACAACAAAACACAGGACATACCAAGACTCTCTCTGACCAACAACAAAACACAGGACATACCAAGACTCTCTCTGACCAACAACAAAACACAGGACATACCAAGACTCTCTCTCTGAGCAACAACAAAACACAGGACATACCAAGACTCTCTCTGACCAACAACAAAACACAGGACATACCAAGACTCTCTCTGACCAACAACAAAACACAGGACATACCAAGACTCTCTCTGACCAACAACAAAACACAGGACATACCAAGACTCTCTCTGACCAACAACAAAACACAGGACATACCAAGACTCTCTCTGAGCAACAACAAAACACAGGACATACCAAGACTCTCTCTGACCAACAACAAAACACAGGACATACCAAGACTCTCTCTGAGCAACAACAAAACACAGGACATACCAAGACTCTCTCTGACCAACAACAAAACACAGGACATACCAAGACTCTCTCTGAAACAACAAAACACAGGACATACCAAGACTCTCTCTGACCAACAACAAAACACAGGACATACCAAGACTCTCTCTGACCAACAACAAAACACAGGACATACCAAGACTCTCTCTGACCAACAACAAAACACAGGACATACCAAGACTCTCTCTGAGCAACAACAAAACACAGGACATACCAAGACTCTCTCTCTGACCAACAACAAAACACAGGACATACCAAGACTCTCTCTGACCAACAACAAAACACAGGACATACCAAGACTCTCTCTGAGCAACAACAAAACACAGGACATACCAAGACTCTCTCTGAGCAACAACAAAACACAGGACATACCAAGACTCTCTCTGACCAACAACAAAACACAGGACATACCAAGACTCTCTCTGACCAACAACAAACACAGGACATACCAAGACTCTCTCTGAGCAACAACAAAACACAGGACATACCAAGACTCTCTCTGAGCAACAACAAAACACAGGACATACCAAGACTCTCTCTGAGCAACAACAAAACACAGGACATACCAAGACTCTCTCTCTGAGCAACAACAAAACACAGGACATACCAAGACTCTCTCTGAGCAACAACAAAACACAGGACATACCAAGACTCTCTCTGAGCAACAACAAAACACAGGACATACCAAGACTCTCTCTGAGCAACAACAAAACACAGGACATACCAAGACTCTCTCTGACCAACAACAAAACACAGGACATACCAAGACTCTCTCTGACCAACAACAAAACACAGGACATACCAAGACTCTCTCTGACCAACAACAAAACACAGGACATACCAAGACTCTCTCTGACCAACAACAAAACACAGGACATACCAAGACTCTCTCTGACCAACAACAAAACACAGGACATACCAAGACTCTCTCTGACCAACAACAAAACACAGGACATACCAAGACTCTCTCTGAGCAACAACAAAACACAGGACATACCAAGACTCTCTCTGACCAACAACAAAACACAGGACATACCAAGACTCTCTCTGACCAACAACAAAACACAGGACATACCAAGACTCTCTCTGACCAACAACAAAACACAGGACATACCAAGACTCTCTCTGACCAACAACAAAACACAGGACATACCAAGACTCTCTCTGACCAACAACAAAACACAGGACATACCAAGACTCTCTCTGAGCAACAACAAAACACAGGACATACCAAGACTCTCTCTGACCAACAACAAAACACAGGACATACCAAGACTCTCTCTGAGCAACAACAAAACACAGGACATACCAAGACTCTCTCTGACCAACAACAAAACACAGGACATACCAAGACTCTCTCTGACCAACAACAAAACACAGGACATACCAAGACTCTCTCTGACCAACAACAAAACACAGGACATACCAAGACTCTCTCTGACCAACAACAAAACACAGGACATACCAAGACTCTCTCTGAGCAACAACAAAACACAGGACATACCAAGACTCTCTCTCTGACCAACAACCAACACAGGACATACCAAGACTCTCTCTGAGCAACAACAAAACACAGGACATACCAAGACTCTCTCTGACCAACAACAAAACACAGGACATACCAAGACTCTCTCTCTGAGCAACAACAAAACACAGGACATACCAAGACTCTCTCTGACCAACAACAAAACACAGGACATACCAAGACTCTCTCTGACCAACAACAAAACACAGGACATACCAAGACTCTCTCTCTGACCAACAACAAAACACAGGACATACCAAGACTCTCTCTGAGCAACAACAAAACACAGGACATACCAAGACTCTCTCTGAGCAACAACAAAACACAGGACATACCAAGACTCTCTCTGAGCAAGACATACTCTCTCTGACCAACAACAAAACACAGGACATACCAAGACTCTCTCTGACCAACAACAAAAACAACAAAACAGGACATACCAAGACTCTCTCTGAGCAACAACAAAACACAGGACATACCAAGACTCTCTCTGAGCAACAACAAAACACAGGACATACCAAGACTCTCTCTGAGCAACAACAAAACACAGGACATACCAAGACTCTCTCTGACCAACAACAAAACACAGGACATACCAAGACTCTCTCTCTGAGCAACAACAAAACACAGGACATACCAAGACTCTCTCTCTGACCAACAACAAAACACAGGACATACCAAGACTCTCTCTCTGAGCAACAACAAAACACAGGACATACCAAGACTCTCTCTGACCAACAACAAAACACAGGACATACCAAGACTCTCTCTCTGACCAACAACAAAACACAGGACATACCAAGACTCTCTCTCTGACCAACAACAAAACACAGGACATACCAAGACTCTCTCTGAGCAACAACAAAACACAGGACATACCAAGACTCTCTCTGACCAACAACAAAACACAGGACATACCAAGACTCTCTCTGACCAACAACAAAACACAGGACATACCAAGACTCTCTCTGACCAACAACAAAACACAGGACATACCAAGACTCTCTCTGACCAACAACAAAACACAGGACATACCAAGACTCTCTCTGACCAACAACAAAACACAGGACATACCAAGACTCTCTCTGAGCAACAACAAAACACAGGACATACCAAGACTCTCTCTGACCAACAACAAAACACAGGACATACCAAGACTCTCTCTGACCAACAACAAAACACAGGACATACCAAGACATCCAAGACTCTCTGACCAACAACAAAACACAGGACATACCAAGACTCTCTCTGACCAACAACAAAACACAGGACATACCAAGACTCTCTCTCTGACCAACAACAAAACACAGGACATACCAAGACTCTCTCTCTGAACAACAACAAAACACAGGACATACCAAGACTCTCTCTCTGACCAACAACAAAACACAGGACATACCAAGACTCTCTCTGACCAACAACAAAACACAGGACATACCAAGACTCTCTCTGACCAACAACAAAACACAGGACATACCAAGACTCTCTCTGACCAACAACAAAACACAGGACATACCAAGACTCTCTCTGACCAACAACAAAACACAGGACATACCAAGACTCTCTCTCTGACCAACAACGAAACACAGGACATACCAAGACTCTCTCTGACCAACAACAAAACACAGGACATACCAAGACTCTCTCTGACCAACAACAAAACACAGGACATACCAAGACTCTCTCTGACCAACAACAAAACACAGGACATACCAAGACTCTCTCTCTGAGCAACAACAAAACACAGGACATACCAAGACTCTCTCTGAGCAACAACAAAACACAGGACATACCAAGACTCTCTCTGAGCAACAACAAAACACAGGACATACCAAGACTCTCTGACCAACAACAAAACACAGGACATACCAAGACTCTCTCTGACCAACAACAAAACACAGGACATACCAAGACTCTCTCTGACCAACAACAAAACACAGGACATACCAAGACTCTCTCTGAGCAACAACAAAACACAGGACATACCAAGACTCTCTCTGAGCAACAACAAAACACAGGACATACCAAGACTCTCTCTGAGCAACAACAAAACACAGGACATACCAAGACTCTCTCTGACCAACAACAAAACACAGGACATACCAAGACTCTCTCTGACCAACAACAAAACACAGGACATACCAAGACTCTCTCTGAGCAACAACAAAACACAGGACATACCAAGACTCTCTCTGAGCAACAACAAAACACAGGACATACCAAGACTCTCTCTGACCAACAACAAAACACAGGACATACCAAGACTCTCTCTGACCAACAACAAAACACAGGACATACCAAGACTCTCTCTCTGACCAACAACAAAACACAGGACATACCAAGACTCTCTCTGAGCAACAACAAAACACAGGACATACCAAGACTCTCTCTGACCAACAACAAAACACAGGACATACCAAGACTCTCTGACCAACAACAAAACACAGGACATACCAAGACTCTCTCTCTGACCAACAACAAAACACAGGACATACCAAGACTCTCTCTGACCAACAACAAAACACAGGACATACCAAGACTCTCTCTGACCAACAACAAAACACAGGACATACCAAGACTCTCTCTGACCAACAACAAAACACAGGACATACCAAGACTCTCTCTGACCAACAACAAAACACAGGACATACCAAGACTCTCTCTGACCAACAACAAAACACAGGACATACCAAGACTCTCTCTGACCAACAACAAAACACAGGACATACCAAGACTCTCTCTGACCAACAACAAACACAGGACATACCAAGACTCTCTCTCTGAGCAACAACAAAACACAGGACATACCAAGACTCTCTCTCTGACCAACAACAAAACACAGGACATACCAAGACTCTCTCTCTGAGCAACAACAAAACACAGGACATACCAAGACTCTCTCTCTGACCAACAACAAAACACAGGACATACCAAGACTCTCTCTGACCAACAACAAAACACAGGACATACCAAGACTCTCTCTGAGCAACAACAAAACACAGGACATACCAAGACTCTCTCTCTGACCAACAACAAAACACAGGACATACCAAGACTCTCTCTGACCAACAACAAAACACAGGACATACCAAGACTCTCTCTGACAACAACAAAACACAGGACATACCAAGACTCTCTCTGACCAACAACAAAACACAGGACATACCAAGACTCTCTCTCTGACCAACAACAAAACACAGGACATACCAAGACTCTCTCTGAAACAACAAAACACAGGACATACCAAGACTCTCTCTCTGACCAACAACAAAACACAGGACATACCAAGACTCTCTCTGACCAACAACAAAACACAGGACATACCAAGACTCTCTCTGACCAACAACAAAACACAGGACATACCAAGACTCTCTCTGAGCAACAACAAAACACAGGACATACCAAGACTCTCTCTGACCAACAACAAAACACAGGACATACCAAGACTCTCTCTGACAACAACAAAACACAGGACATACCAAGACTCTCTCTGACCAACAACAAAACACAGGACATACCAAGACTCTCTCTGAGCAACAACAAAACACAGGACATACCAAGACTCTCTCTGACCAACAACAAAACACAGGACATACCAAGACTCTCTCTGACCAACAACAAAACACAGGACATACCAAGACTCTCTCTGACCAACAACAAAACACAGGACATACCAAGACTC
This sequence comes from Oncorhynchus tshawytscha, assembly GCF_018296145.1. NCBI lineage: Eukaryota > Metazoa > Chordata > Actinopteri > Salmoniformes > Salmonidae > Oncorhynchus > Oncorhynchus tshawytscha. The sequence continues at coordinate 957,545 of NC_056430.1, read as the reverse complement.
TCTCTGACCAACAACAAAACACAGGACATACCAAGACTCTCTCTGACCAACAACAAAACACAGGACATACCAAGACTCTCTCTGACCAACAACAAAACACAGGACATACCAAGACTCTCTCTGACCAACAACAAAACACAGGACATACCAAGACTCTCTCTGACCAACAACAAAACACAGGACATACCAAGACTCTCTCTGACCAACAACAAAACACAGGACATACCAAGACTCTCTCTGACCAACAACAAAACACAGGACATACCAAGACTCTCTCTGACCAACAACAAAACAAGAAAACACAGGACATACCAAGACTCTCTCTGACCAACAACAAAACACAGGACATACCAAGACTCTCTCTCTGAGCAACAACAAAACACAGGACATACCAAGACTCTCTCTGACCAACAACAAAACACAGGACATACCAAGACTCTCTCTGACCAACAACAAAACACAGGACATACCAAGACTCTCTCTGACCAACAACAAAACACAGGACATACCAAGACTCTCTCTGAGCAACAACAAAACACAGGACATACCAAGACTCTCTCTGACCAACAACAAAACACAGGACATACCAAGACTCTCTCTGAGCAACAACAAAACACAGGACATACCAAGACTCTCTCTCTGACCAACAACAAAACACAGGACATACCAAGACTCTCTCTGACCAACAACAAAACACAGGACATACCAAGACTCTCTCTCTGACCAACAACAAAACACAGGACATACCAAGACTCTCTCTGACCAACAACAAAACACAGGACATACCAAGACTCTCTCTGACCAACAACAAAACACAGGACATACCAAGACTCTCTCTGACCAACAACAAAACACAGGACATACCAAGACTCTCTCTGACCAACAACACAGGACATACCAAGACTCTCTCTGACCAACAACAAAACACAGGACATACCAAGACTCTCTCTGAAAACACAGGACATACCAAGACTCTCTCTGACCAACAACAAAACACAGGACATACCAAGACTCTCTCTGAGCAACAACAAAACACAGGACATACCAAGACTCTCTCTGACCAACAACAAAACACAGGACATACCAAGACTCTCTCTGACCAACAACAAAACACAGGACATACCAAGACTCTCTCTGACCAACAACAAAACACAGGACATACCAAGACTCTCTCTGACCAACAACAAAACACAGGACATACCAAGACTCTCTCTGACCAACAACAAAACACAGGACATACCAAGACTCTCTCTGACTCAACAAAACACAGGACATACCAAGACACCAACAACAAAACACAGGACATACCAAGACTCTCTCTGACCAACAACAAAACACAGGACATACCAAGACTCTCTCTCTGACCAACAACAAAACACAGGACATACCAAGACTCTCTCTCTGACCAACAACAAAACACAGGACATACCAAGACTCTCTCTGACCAACAACAAAACACAGGACATACCAAGACTCTCTCTGACCAACAACAAAACACAGGACATACCAAGACTCTCTCTGACCAACAACAAAACACAGGACATACCAAGACTCTCTCTGAGCAACAACAAAACACAGGACCTACCAAGACTCTCTCTCTGAGCAACAACAAAACACAGGACATACCAAGACTCTCTCTGAGCAACAACAAAACACAGGACATACCAAGACTCTCTCTGACCAACAACAAAACACAGGACATACCAAGACTCTCTCTGAGCAACAACAAAACACAGGACATACAAAGACTCTCTCTGACCAACAACAAAACACAGGACATACCAAGACTCTCTCTGACCAACAACAAAACACAGGACATACCAAGACTCTCTCTGACCAACAACAAAACACAGGACATACCAAGACTCTCTCTCTGAGCAACAACAAAACACAGGACATACCAAGACTCTCTCTGACCAACAACAAAACACAGGACATACCAAGACTCTCTCTGACCAACAACAAAACACAGGACATACAAGACTCTCTCTGACAACAACAAAACACAGGACATACCAAGACTCTCTCTGACCAACAACAAAACACAGGACATACCAAGACTCTCTCTGACCAACAACAAAACACAGGACATACCAAGACTCTCTCTGACCAACAACAAAACACAGGACATACCAAGACTCTCTCTGAGCAACAACAAAACACAGGACATACCAAGACTCTCTCTGACCAACAAAACAAACATACACAGGACATACCAAGACTCTCTCTGAGCAACAACAAAACACAGGACATACCAAGACTCTCTCTGAGCAACAACAAAACACAGGACATACCAAGACTCTCTCTGACCAACAACAAAACACAGGACATACCAAGACTCTCTCTGAGCAACAACAAAACACAGGACATACCAAGACTCTCTCTGACCAACAACAAAACACAGGACATACAAGACTCTCTCTGAAACAAAAAACACAGGACATACCAAGACTCTCTCTGACCAACAACAAAACACAGGACATACCAAGACTCTCTCTGAGCAACAACAAAACACAGGACATACCAAGACTCTCTCTGAGCAACAACAAAACACAGGACATACCAAGACTCTCTCTGAGCAACAACAAAACACAGGACATACCAAGACTCTCTCTGACCAACAACAAAACACAGGACATACCAAGACTCTCTCTCTGAGCAACAACAAAACACAGGACATACCAAGACTCTCTCTGACCAACAACAAAACACAGGACATACCAAGACTCTCTGACCAACAACAAAACACAGGACATACCAAGACTCTCTCTGACCAACAACAAAACACAGGACATACCAAGACTCTCTCTGAGCAACAACAAAACACAGGACATACCAAGACTCTCTCTGACCAACAACAAAACACAGGACATACCAAGACTCTCTCTGACCAACAACAAAACACAGGACATACCAAGACTCTCTCTGACCAACAACAAAACACAGGACATACCAAGACTCTCTCTGAGCAACAACAAAACACAGGACATACCAAGACTCTCTCTGACCAACAACAAAACACAGGACATACCAAGACTCTCTCTGACCAACAACAAAACACAGGACATACCAAGACTCTCTCTGACCAACAACAAAACACAGGACATACAAGACTCTCTCTGACAACAACAAAACACAGGACATACCAAGACTCTCTGACCAACAACAAAACACAGGACATACCAAGACTCTCTCTCTGACCAACAACAAAACACAGGACATACCAAGACTCTCTCTGACCAACAACAAAACACAGGACATACAAGGACATAAAACACAACATACCAAGACTCTCTCTGACCAACAACAAAACACAGGACATACCAAGACTCTCTCTCTGACCAACAACAAAACACAGGACATACCAAGACTCTCTCTGAGCAACAACAAAACACAGGACATACCAAGACTCTCTCTGACCAACAACAAAACACAGGACATACCAAGACTCTCTCTCTGAAACAACAAAACACAGGACATACCAAGACTCTCTCTCTGACCAACAACAAAACACAGGACATACCAAGACTCTCTCTGAGCAACAACAAAACACAGGACATACCAAGACTCTCTCTGACCAACAACAAAACACAGGACATACCAAGACTCTCTCTGACCAACAACAAAACACAGGACATACCAAGACTCTCTCTGACCAACAACAAAACACAGGACATACCAAGACTCTCTCTGACCAACAACAAAACACAGGACATACCAAGACTCTCTCTGAAACAAAAAACACAGGACATACCAAGACTCTCTCTGAGCAACAACAAAACACAGGACATACAAGACTCTCTCTGACCAACAACAAAACACAGGACATACCAAGACTCTCTCTGAGCAACAACAAAACACAGGACATACCAAGACTCTCTCTGACCAACAACAAAACACAGGACATACCAAGACTCTCTGAGAACAACAAAACACAGGACATACCAAGACTCTCTGACCAACAACAAAACACAGGACATACCAAGACTCTCTCTGACCAACAACAAAACACAGGACATACCAAGACTCTCTCTGACCAACAACAAAACACAGGACATACAAAGACTCTCTCTGAGCAACAACAAAACACAGGACATACAAGACTCTCTCTGAGCAACAACAAAACACAGGACATACAAGACTCTCTCTGAGCAACAACAAAACACAGGACATACCAAGACTCTCTCTGAGCAACAACAAAACACAGGACATACCAAGACTCTCTCTGAGCAACAACAAAACACAGGACATACCAAGACTCTCTCTGAGCAACAACAAAACACAGGACATACCAAGACTCTCTCTGAGCAACAACAAAACAAGGACATACAAGACAGGACATACAAGACTCTCTCTGAGCAACAACAAAACACAGGACATACAAAGACTCTCTCTGAGCAACAACAAAACACAGGACATACAAAGACTCTCTCTGAGCAACAACAAAACACAGGACATACAAAGACTCTCTCTGAGCAACAACAAAACACAGGACATACAAAGACTCTCTCTGAGCAACAACAAAACACAGGACATACAAAGACTCTCTCTGAGCAACAACAAAACACAGGACATACAAAGACTCTCTCTGAGCAACAACAAAACAAAGGACACACTCTCTCTGAGCAACAACAAAACACAGGACATACAAAGACTCTCTCTGAGCAACAACAAAACACAGGACATACAAGACTCTCTCTGAGCAACAACAAAACACAGGACATACCAAGACTCTCTCTGAGCAACAACAAAACACAGGACATACAAAGACTCTCTGAGCAACAACAAAACACAGGACATACCAAGACTCTCTCTGAGCAACAACAAAACACAGGACATACCAAGACTCTCTCTGAGCAACAACAAAACACAGGACATACCAAGACTCTCTCTGAGCAACAACAAAACACAGGACATACAAAGACTCTCTCTGAGCAACAACAAAACACAGGACATACCAAGACTCTCTCTCTGAGCAACAACAAAACACAGGACATACAAAGACTCTCTCTGACCAACAACAAAACACAGGACATACCAAGACTCTCTCTCTGAGCAACAACAAAACACAGGACATACAAAGACTCTCTCTCTGAGCAACAACAAAACACAGGACATACAAAGACTCTCTCTCTGAGCAACAACAAAACACAGGACATACAAAGACTCTCTCTCTGAGCAACAACAAAACACAGGACATACCAAGACTCTCTCTGACCAACAACAAAACACAGGACATACCAAGACTCTCTCTCTGAGCAACAACAAAACACAGGACCTACCAAGACTCTCTCTCTGAGCAACAACCAACACAGGACCTACCAAGACTCTCTCTCTGAGCAACAACAAAACACAGGACATACCAAGACTCTCTCTGACCAACAACGAAACACAGGACATAGCAAGACGCTCTCTCTGAGCAACAACCAATACAGGACATACTACTCTGACTGACACAGCTCTCTACTCTGACTGACACCCTGATACATCTGTCTACTCTGACTGACACTCTGACACAGCTCTCTACTCTGACTGACACCCTGACACAGCTCTCTACTCTGACTGACACTCTGACACAGGTCTCTACTCTGACTGACACCTTGTTAAAACTGCAATATGTCACTTTTTGTGCAACCTGACCAAATTCACATAGAAATGTTATTTTATAGATCTGTCATTCTCATTGAAAGCAAGTCTAAGAAGTGGTAGATCTGTTCTTTGTGCTCTATTTCTATGATTCCGGTTCTTAAGTTTAGTTGTTGTGTCTTTTTTACTTTTGGTTTTGTACACCAGCTGAAAATACAATATATTTGGTTATGTGAAATATATTCCACAACGGTTTAAATGGTACAATGATTCTCTACACTATATTTGCTTGTTTTGTCATATAAACTGAAATTGAGCAAATTATTAGAATTTTAGCAACCAGGAAATGGCGGAGTGATTTCTGCATAGTGCATCTTTAAGACACAGAGAAGAAGAGCAAGTTGGGGACACAGAAATACTCCTCTCCATGTCTTTTTAATACCATCTTTTCCCATTTGAGTGATATGAAATAAATCTGCAATGTGTTGCACATTATTACTTTTGTTTATGTTAATGTTTAAGCACATTGTTTGATGTGATGCCAAAGGCAAATGTCCATTCATCTCAGGATGGACAATACAATTATTTTCTACAGCCCAGTCCCAGCTGATGGTGTGGAAGACTAACTTTGAGGAGGAGGAGGAGGAAGAGCAGGAGTAGCAGGAGAAGGAGCAGGAGGAGGAAGAGGAAGAAGGGGAAGAGGAGGAGGGGTAGGAGGAGAAGGAAGAGCAGGAAGAGGAGGAGCAGGGGGAGGAAGAGCTGGCGGAGGAGAAGAGGAGGAGGAGCAGGTGGAGGCTCCAGGACCTCCCTGTTCCACAGCCAGGTACACTACTTTATAATACAACGGAATGTCTGGAATGTCCCTCAGATTGTTAGAATGTTCTGGAATGTCACTCAGATCTTTAGAATGTTCTGGAATGTTCAAGAATGACTCTATGGCAGGATGTAATCTGTTCCAGGCCTCTGGCTATGATTACATTCCAAATGACACCTTATTCCCTATATAGTGCACTACTTTTGACCAGGGTCCATTGTGCTCTGGTGAAAAGTAGTGCCCTATTTATTTTTTATTTATTTATTATTGCACCTTTATTTAACCAGGTAGGCTAGTTGAGAACAAGTTCTCATTTGCAACTGCGACCTGGCCAAGATAAAGCATAGCAATTCGTTACACATGGAATAAGGTGTAAGGATGGAATAAGGATGGAATAAGGAGTTACACATGGAATAAACAAAAACATACAGTCAATAATACAGTAGAACAAAAGAAAACAAAAGTCTATATACAGTGAGTGTAAATGAGGTAAGTTAAGGAAATAAATAGGCCATGGTGGCCAAGTAATTACAAAATAGCAATTAAACACTGGAATGGTAGATCGGCAGAAGATCAATGTGCAGGTAGAGATACTGGGGTGCAAAGGAGCGTCTATAAAGGGAATAGAGTGCCATAGTGCTCTGCTGAAAAGTAGTGCCCTATAAAGGGAATAGGGTGCCATAGTGCTCTGCTGAAAAGTGGTGCCCTATAAAGGGAATAGGGTGCCATAGTGCTCTGCTGAAAAGTGGTACACTATAAGGGTCCATTAAGAATGCAAAACTAGTTCTACTGATGTTTGAAACCTCTTCTCACCAATCTTTAGGAACTGTAGCTGTCACTGGGAGGCTGGGTTTGAACATGCTTCCTTCTCTAATTCCTTACCTCCTTTCGTCCCTGCTCCCTCCCTCTCTGCTCCTTCCCTCTCTGCTCCCTCTCTCCCTGCTCCCTTCACCCTCCCTGCTCCCTCTATCCCTCCCTGCTCCCTCCCTCCCTCTCTGCTACATCCCTCCCTCCCTCTCACCCTGCTACCCTGCTCATCCCTCCTTCCCTGCTCCCTACCTCCTTCCTGCCCTGCTCCTTCTCGCCCTCCCTTCTCCCTACCTCCTTCTTGCCCTGCACCCTCTCTCCCTTTTCCCTCCCTCCCTGCTCCCTCCCTTCCTCTCTGCTCCCTCCCTCTCACCCTGCTCCCTCCATCCCTGCTCCCTCCTGCCATACCTGCTCCCTTCTCCCTACCTCCTTCTTGCCCTGCTCCCTCCCCCTCCTCCCTCCTGCCCTCCCTGCTCCCTTCTCCCTATCTCCTTCCTGCCCTGCTCCTTCTCGCCCTCCATTCTCCCTACCTCCTTCTTGCCCTGCTCCCTCTCTCCTTTCCCTCCTTCCCTGCTCCCTCCCTTCCTCTCTACTCCCTCCCTCCCTCTCACCCTGCTCCCTCCCTCCCTGCTCCCTGCTCCCTCCTGCCCTATCTGCTCCCTTCTCCCTACCTCCTTCCCTCCCTGCTCCCTCCTTCCTGCCCTGCTCCCTCCCCCTCCTCCCTCCTGCCCTCCCTGCTCCCTTCTCCCTATCTCCTTCCTGCCCTGCTCCTTCTCGCCCTCCATTCTCCCTACCTCCTTCTTGCCCTGCTCCCTCTCTCCTTTCCCTCCTTCCCTGCTCCCTCCCTTCCTCTCTACTCCCTCCCTCCCTCTCACCCTGCTCCCTCCCTCCCTGCTCCCTGCTCCCTCCTGCCCTATCTGCTCCCTTCTCCCTACCTCCTTCCCTCCCTGCTCCCTCCTTCCTGCCCTGCTCCCTCTCTCCCTCCCTGCTCCCTTCCTCCCTGCTCCCTCCTACCTCCCTTCTCTCTTCCTCCCTGCTCCCTCCTGCCCTCCCTGCTCCCTTCCCCTACCTCCTTCATGCCCTGCTCCCTCTCTCCTGCCCTGCTCCCTACTCCCTCTCTCTTGCCCTGCCCTGCTCCCTCCTTCTCCCTGCTCCCTCTCTCCCTCCATGCTCCCTGCTCCCATCTCCCTACCTCCTTCCTGCCCTGCTCCTTCTCCCCCTCCCTCCCTGCTCCCTCCTGCCCTCCCTGCTCCCTTCTCCCTACCTCCTTCCTGCCCTGCTCCTTCTCTCCCTCCCTCCCTGCTCCCTTCTCCCTCCCTTCTCCATTCTCCCTACCTTCTTCCTGCCCTGCTCCCTTCTCCCTACCTACTTCCTGCCCTGCTCCCTTCTCCCTACCTACTTCCTGCCCTGCTCCCTCTCTCCCTCCCTGCTCCTGTCCTGCTCCTGCCCTCCCTGCTCCCTTCTCCCTCCCTGCTCCCTTCTCCCTCCCTGCTCCTGCCCTGCTCCCTGCTCCCTCTCTCCCTCCCTGCTCTCTCCCTCCCTGGGTGTCTATATGTCATGCAGCACCATCAGATAAGAGCTCAGTTTTCCTTCCTCCACTCCCCCACCCCCCATGGCTAAACCACTCACATTCCTTTACAGGGGCAGCAGAGGGGGAGTAGAGGGGGAGTAGAGGGGGAGTAGAGAGGGTGAAGTCCTGAGTGTGTTGATGAGTACGGAAGATCAGTATGAATGTAAATGTTGTGTAGCGTGTGAATGTGCTGTTTCTTTACTCTCCTTTTGAAACTAGCTGGGTCTATTGTCCGGGGTCATACCATCAGCCTTTTGAAACTAGCTGGGTCTATTGTCCTGGGGTCATACCATCAGCCTTTTGAAACTAGCTGGGTCTATTGTCCTGGGATCATACCATCAGCCCATTGAAACTAGCTGGGTCTATTGTCCTGGGGTCATACCATCAGCCTTTTGAAACTAGCTGGGTCTATTGTCCTGGGGTCATACCATCAGCCTTTTGAAACTAGCTGGGTCTATTGTCCTGGGGTCATACCATCAGCCTTTTGAAACTAGCTGGGTCTATTGTCCAGGGGTCATACCATCAGCCTTTTGAAACTAGCTGGGTCTATTGTCCAGGGGTCATACCATCAGCCTTTTGAAACTAGCTGGGTCTATTGTCCAGGGGTCATACCATCAGCCTTTTGAAACTAGCTGGGTCTATTGTCCAGGGGTCATACTATCAGCCTTTTGAAACTAGCTGGGTCTATTGTCCAGGGGTCATACCATCAGCCTTTTGAAACTAGCTGGGTCTATTGTCCAGGGGTCATACCATCAGCCTTTTGAAACTAGCTGGGTCTATTGTCCTGGGGTCATACCATCAGCCTTTTGAAACTAGCTGGGTCTATTGTCCTGGGGTCATACCATCAGCCTTTTGAAACTAGCTGGGTCTATTGTCCAGGGGTCATACCATCAGCCTTTTGAAACTAGCTGGGTCTATTGTCCAGGGGTCATACCATCAGCCTTTTGAAACTAGCTGGGTCTATTGTCCAGGGGTCATACTATCAGCCTTTTGAAACTAGCTGGGTCTATTGTCCAGGGGTCATACCATCAGCCTTTTGAAACTAGCTGGGTCTATTGTCCTGGGGTCATACCATCAGCCTTTTGAAACTAGCTGGGTCTATTGTCCTGGGGTCATACCATCAGCCTTTTGAAACTAGCTGGGTCTATTGTCCTGGGGTCATACCATCAGCCTTTTGAAACTAGCTGGGTCTATTGTCCTGGGGTCATACCATCCGCCATTTGAAACTAGCTGGGTCTATTGTCCTGGGGTCATACCATCAGCCTATTGAAACTAGCTTGGTCTATTGTCCAGGGTCATACCATCAGCCTTTTGAAACTAGCTGGGTCTATTGTCCTGGGGTCACACCATCAACCTTTTGAAACTAGCTGGGTCTATTGTCCAGGGGTCATACCATCAGCCTTTTTAAACTAGCTGGGTCTATTGTCGTGGGGTCATACCATCAGCCTTTTGAAACTAGCTGGGTCTATTGTCCTGGGATCATACCATCAGCCCATTGAAACTAGCTGGGTCTATTGTCCTGGGGTCATACCATCAGCCTTTTGGAACTAGCTGGGTCTATTGTCCTGGGGTCATACCATCAGCCTTTTGAAACTAGCTGGGTCTATTGTCCTGGGGTCATACCATCAGCCTTTTGAAACTAGCTGGGTCTATTGTCCTGGGGTCATACCATCAGCCTTTTGAAACTAGCTGGGTCTATTGTCCGGGGTCATACCATCAGCCTTTTGAAACTAGCTGGGTCTATTGTCCGGGGTCATACCATCAGCCTTTTGAAACTAGCTGGGTCTATTGTCCTTGGGTCATACCATCAGCCTTTTGAAACTAGCTGGGTCTATTGTCGTGGGGTCATACCATCAGCCTTTTGAAACTAGCTGGGTCTATTGTCCTGGGGTCATACCATCAGCCCATTGAAACTAGCTGGGTCTATTGTCCTGGGGTCATACCATCAGCCTTTGGAACTAGCTGGGTCTATTGTCCTGGGGTCATACCATCAGCCTTTTGAAACTAGCTGGGTCTATTGTCCTGGGGTCATACCATCAGCCTTTTGAAACTAGCTGGGTCTATTGTCCAGGGGTCATACCATCAGCCTTTTAAAATTGGTATGACCCCTGGACAATAGACCCAGCTATCAGCCTTTGAAACTAGCCGGGTCTATTGTCCTGGGGTCATACCATCAGCCTTTTGAAACTAGCTGGGTCTATTGTCCTGGGGTCATACCATCAGCCTTTTGAAACTAGCTGGGTCTATTGTCCTGGGGTCATACCATCAGCCTTTTGAAACTAGCTGGGTCTATTGTCCTGGGGTCATACCATCAGCCTTTTGAAACTAGCTGGGTCTATTTTCCAGGGGTCATACCATCAGCCTTTTGAAACTAGCTGGGTCTATTGTCCAGGGGTCATACCATCAGCCTTTTGAAACTAGCTGGGTCTATTGTCCAGGGGTCATACCATCAGCCTTTTGAAACTAGCTGGGTCTATTGTCCAGGGGTCATACTATCAGCCTTTTGAAACTAGCTGGGTCTATTGTCCAGGGGTTATACCATCAGCCTTTTGAAACTAGCTGGGTCTATTGTCCAGGGGTCATACCATCAGCCTTTTGAAACTAGCTGGGTCTATTGTCCTGGGGTCATACCATCAGCCTTTTGAAACTAGCTGGGTCTATTGTCCTGGGGTCATACCATCAGCCTTTTGAAACTAGCTGGGTCTATTGTCCAGGGGTCATACCATCAGCCTTTTGAAACTAGCTGGGTCTATTGTCCAGGGGTCATACCATCAGCCTTTTGAAACTAGCTGGGTCTATTGTCCTGGGGTCATACCATCAGCCTTTTGAAACTAGCTGGGTCTATTGTCCAGGGGTCATACCATCAGCCTTTTGAAACTAGCTGGGTCTATTGTCCAGGGGTCATACTATCAGCCTTTTGAAACTAGCTGGGTCTATTGTCCAGGGGTCATACCATCAGCCTTTTGAAACTAGCTGGGTCTATTGTCCAGGGGTCATACCATCAGCCTTTTGAAACTAGCTGGGTCTATTGTCCTGGGGTCATACCATCAGCCTTTTGAAACTAGCTGGGTCTATTGTCCTGGGGTCATACCATCAGCCTTTTGAAACTAGCTGGGTCTATTGTCCTGGGGTCATACCATCAGCCTTTTGAAACTAGCTGGGTCTATTGTCCTGGGGTCATACCATCCGCCATTTGAAACTAGCTGGGTCTATTGTCCTGGGGTCATACCATCAGCCTATTGAAACTAGCTTGGTCTATTGTCCAGGGTCATACCATCAGCCTTTTGAAACTAGCTGGGTCTATTGTCCTGGGGTCACACCATCAACCTTTTGAAACTAGCTGGGTCTATTGTCCAGGGGTCATACCATCAGCCTTTTTAAACTAGCTGGGTCTATTGTCGTGGGGTCATACCATCAGCCTTTTGAAACTAGCTGGGTCTATTGTCCTGGGATCATACCATCAGCCCATTGAAACTAGCTGGGTCTATTGTCCTGGGGTCATACCATCAGCCTTTGGAACTAGCTGGGTCTATTGTCCTGGGGTCATACCATCAGCCTTTTGAAACTAGCTGGGTCTATTGTCCTGGGGTCATACCATCAGCCTTTTGAAACTAGCTGGGTCTATTGTCCTGGGGTCATACCATCAGCCTTTTGAAACTAGCTGGGTCTATTGTCCGGGGTCATACCATCAGCCTTTTGAAACTAGCTGGGTCTATTGTCCGGGGTCATACCATCAGCCTTTTGAAACTAGCTGGGTCTATTGTCCTTGGGTCATACCATCAGCCTTTTGAAACTAGCTGGGTCTATTGTCGTGGGGTCATACCATCAGCCTTTTGAAACTAGCTGGGTCTATTGTCCTGGGGTCATACCATCAGCCCATTGAAACTAGCTGGGTCTATTGTCCTGGGGTCATACCATCAGCCTTTTGGAACTAGCTGGGTCTATTGTCCTGGGGTCATACCATCAGCCTTTTGAAACTAGCTGGGTCTATTGTCCTGGGGTCATACCATCAGCCTTTTGAAACTAGCTGGGTCTATTGTCCAGGGGTCATACCATCAGCCTTTTAAAATTGGTATGACCCCTGGACAATAGACCCAGCTATCAGCCTTTGAAACTAGCCGGGTCTATTGTCCTGGGGTCATACCATCAGCCTTTTGAAACTAGCTGGGTCTATTGTCCTGGGGTCATACCATCAGCCTTTTGAAACTAGTTGGGACTATTGTCCTGGGGTCATACCATCAGCCTTTTGAAACTAGTTGGGACTATTGTCCTGGGGTCATACCATCAGCCTTTTGAAACTAGCTGGGTCTATTTTCCAGGGGTCATACCATAAGTGCTTAGTATTCTAGGTTATGTAGGTTGTCATGGTACAGAACCATATTGACAATATATTTGCTATCATTATATCCATGTTCTTACATGGCTCAACAGATCGTTCAGATCGTCATAGTTGTTCCACTTCAGTGAGGAGAGCAGAGGAGAGCAGGGGATGGTGCCATCTCTCTCAGCAGCACAAACATGTCATTTAGAATGGAGAGGGATGTCTGTCTGCTGGTGATATGCTGAGAGATAATCTTTGATCTAAACCCTAACATCAACACATCACGCAATATCACAGGACACGGATTTCATCATTTCCTTTCTTCAATGTGTATCTTCAATGACACATTTCATACCTACATTCACGTATCTTCTTCTCTCCTATCTTTGTGTCTACTTCCTAGAAACCCAAAAATTATGACACAGAGAGAGCAGAGAGGGATGGATTGAGACAGAAATACAGGGAGAGAGAGAGCAGAGGGATGGATTGAGACAGAAATACAGGGAGAGAGAGAGCAGAGAGGGATGGATTGAGACAGAAATACAGAGAGAGAGAGCAGAGAGGGATGGATTGAGACAGAGACACACAGAGAGAGAGCAGAGAGGGATGGATTGAGACAGAGATACAGGGAGAGAGAGCAGAGGGATGGATTGAGACAGAAATACAGGGAGAGAGAGAGCAGAGAGGGATGGATTGAGACAGAGATACACAGAGAGAGAGCAGAGGGATGGATTGAGTCAGAAATACAGGGAGAGAGAGAGCAGAGAGGGATGGATTGAGACAGAGATACAGGGAGAGAGAGAGAGCAGAGAGGGATGGATTGAGACAGAGATACAGGGAGAGAGAGAGCAGAGAGGGATGGATTGAGACAGAAATACAGGGAGAGAGAGAGCAGAGAGGGATGGATTGAGACAGAGATACAGGGAGAGAGAGAGCAGAGAGGGATGGATTGAGACAGAGATACAGAGAGAGAGAGCAGAGAGGGATGGATTGAGACAGAGACACACAGAGAGAGCAGAGAGGGATGGATTGAGACAGAGATACAGGGAGAGAGAGAGCAGAGAGGGATGGATTGAGACAGAGATACACAGAGAGAGAGCAGAGAGGGATGGATTGAGACAGAGATACAGGGAGAGAGAGAGAGAGCAGAGAGGAGACCCTTAGTGTGTGTTAAATATTAAAGGATGTGGGATGTCAGGCTGTAACAGTCCAATGGCCGGTTGTTTCCTTGGCTGCAGACCAGACCTGGATTCAAATCCTATTCAAAATAATAAAACATAATAAAGCTGGGCTTATATAAGATTGTCTGGTACAATGGAACCCAAATAGAATAGTCCCAAAAATGGCAAATCCTGCCCATCTGGCACTTCAGGCAGGCTAGACCAAATGCTGAAAGTATATATACAGTGTATATAATGAATGCCATTCATTTTCGTATGCGGTCCCATGTGTTTACATGGCCAAAGCAAGTCAAATAGATAATAAACAAAAGGTGAAATAAACAATAAAAATGAACAGTTAACATTACACTCACAAAAGTTCCAAAAGCATAAAGACATTTTAAATGTCATATGTCTTCATACAGTGTTGTAACGATGTGCAAATAGTTCAAGGACACAAGATAAAATAAATAAGCATAAATATGGGTTGTATTTACAATGGTGTTTGTTCTTCACTGGTTGCCCTTTTCTTGTGGCAACAGATCACAAATCTTGCTGCTGTGATGTCACACTGTGGAATTTCACCCAGTAGATATGGGAGTTTATCAAAATCAGGTTTGTTTTTGAATTCTTTGTGGATCTGTGTAATCTGAGGGAAATATGTATCTCTAATATGGTCATGCTCTGTAGTTCTGCCCCTGAACAGGCAGTTAACCCACTGTTCGTAGGCTGTCATTGAAAATAAGAATTTGTTCTTAACTGACTTGCCTAGTTAACATTTAGCGTTTAGATTTGGTAGGAAGCTGAGAGGTCAAATATACTGATTAGATTTGGTAGGAAGCTGAGAGGTCAAATATACTGATTAGATTTTCTCCTGACAAGTTTACACCTTTTGTCCAGGAAGTTGTCTAAAAGGGATTGAAATTTTGTTTCCTAAAAGTCTAGAAGGTATTGGATTTGTTTCCACACTACTTTCCTTCCATCTATAGCATTTCTTAATGTTACTCAGTTCATTTGGCTTTAATGCCTCATGATTGTGTATTGCTCTCTTGAAGTAGACTGTGATTTTGCTGTGATCTGATAGGGGTGTCAGTGGGCTGACTGTGAACGCTCTGAGAGACTCTGGGTTGAGGTCAGTGATAAAGTAATCTACAGTACTACTGCCAAGAAATGAGCTACAGGTGTACCTACCAAAGGAGTCCCCTCGAAGCATACCATTGGCTATGTACAGACCCAGCGTCCGACAGAGCTGCAAGAGTTGTGACCCGTATTTGTTTGTTATGTTGTCGTAGTTGTGCCTAGGGGGGCATATGGGGGAGAGAATGTTGTCACCTCCTAGTAGGTGTTTGTCCCCCTGTGTGCTAAGAGTGTCAGGTTCTTGTCCAGTTCTGGCATTTAGGTCACCACAAACTATACACTCTAATAAACTTGTCCCCTTGCTCAGTTGTGCACCAGGGCTTCCCACTCCTCTTTCTATTCTGGTTAGAGCCAGTTTGCGTACAGTGTTGTACGAGATCTTCAGTTTCTTGGCAATTTCTCGCATGGAATAGCCTTTGTTTTTCAGAACAAGAATAGACTGACGAGTTTCAGAAGAAAGTCTTTTTTTCTGGCCATTTTGAGCCTGGAATCGAACCCACAAATGCTGATGCTCCAGATACTCAACTAGTCTAAAGAAGGCCAGTTTTATTACTTCTTTAATGAGAACAACAGTTTTCAGCTGTGCTAACATAATTGCCAATGGGTTTTCTAATGATCAATTAGCCTTTTAAAATGATAAACTTGGATTAGCTAACACAACGTGCCATTGGAACACAGGATTGATGGTTGCTGATAAAGGGCCTGTGTACGCCTATGTAGATGTTCAATTGAAAAATCAGCCGTTTCCAGCCATAATATTAATTTACAACATTAACGATGTCTCCACTGTATTTCTGATCAATTTGATGTTATTTTAATGGGCAAAATATTTGATTTTCTTTCAAAAACAAGAACATTTTATAATTGACCCCAAACTTCTGAACGGTAGTGCATGTACAGTAACACAGGGCTGTAACCCAAACAAAGAGCGAGGTGTAAACATTTAATAAATAAACGGGACGAGACCCGTAATGACAATACACGGGACGGAGACCCGTAATGACAATACACGGGACGGAGACCCGTAATGACAATACACGGGACGGAGACCCGTAATGACAATACACGGGACGGAGACCCGTAATGACAATACACGGGACGGAGACCCGTAATGACAATACACGGGACGGAGACCCGTAATGACAATACACGGGACAAGACCCGTAATGACAATACACGGGACGGAGACCCGTAATGACAACACACGGGACGAGACCCGTAATGACAATACACGGGACGAGAGCCGTAATGACAATACACGGGACGGAGACCCGTAATGACAACACACGGGACGGAGACCCGTAATGACAATACACGGGACGAGACCCGTGATGACAATACACGGGACGAGACCCGTAATGACAATACACGGGACTGAGACCCGTAATGACAATACACGGGACTGAGACCCGTAATGACAACACACGGGACGGAGACCCGTAATGACAATACACGGGACGAGACCCGTAATGACAATACACGGGACGGAGACCCGTAATGACAACACACGGGACGGAGACCCGTAATGACAATACACGGGACGAGACCCGTAATGACAATACACGGGACGAGACCCGTAATGACAATACACGGGACGGAGACCCGTAATGACAACACACGGGACTGAGACCCGTAATGACAATACACGGGACGGAGACCCGTAATGACAATACACGGGACGGAGACCCGTAATGACAATACACGGGACTGAGACCCGTAATGACAATACACGGGACTGAGACCCGTAATGACAATACACGGGACGGAGACCCGTAATGACAATACACGGGACGGAGACCCGTAATGACAACACACGGGACTGAGACCCGTAATGACAATACACGGGACGAGACCCGTAATGACAATACACGGGACGGAGACCCGTAATGACAACACACGGGACTGAGACCCGTAATGACAATACACGGGACGGAGACCCGTAATGACAATACACGGGACGGAGACCCGTAATGACAATACACGGGACTGAGACCCGTAATGACAATACACGGGACTGAGACCCGTAATGACAATACACGGGACGGAGACCCGTAATGACAATACACGGGACGGAGACCCGTAATGACAATACACGGGACGGAGACCCGTAATGACAACACACGGGACGGAGACCAGTAATGACAATACACGGGACGAGACCCGTAATAACAACACACGGGACGGACACCCGTAATAACAACACAGAAAACGAGACCAGTAATAACAACACATGAAACGAGACCTGTAATAACAACACACGAAACGAGACCCGTAATAACAACACACGAAACGAGACCAGTAATAACAACACACGAAACGAGACCCGTAATGACAATACACGAAACGAGACCAGTAATAACAACACACGAAACGAGACCCGTAATAACAACACACGAAACGAGACCCGTAATAACAACACACGAAACGAGACCCGTAATGACAATACACGGGACGAGACCCGCGCTAACACGGTAACACGCCGATACAACCAATTGCAGGTGCTCACAAGACCAACGGACATGGAACAATAATCAACCAGGACAATGGGGAACAGACTGAATATACACATACTAATCAGGAGGAATGGGAACCAGGCGTAATGAGACAAGACAGTCCTGGGTTGGTGGTAATGAATCCAGTTCAGTGACGCCTAGAAGACCGGTGACGTCGACCTCCGGAGCTGGTGAATGGAACGAGCAGCAGTACCGGGGCATCCATGACAGTGCAACATCTTTTAAATCGTCCTACTCCCTGAGCTGCTATTCTGTATCCTCCTCTAACTGTAGAGAGGGCTTCCCTGGAGGAGGCCTGATCCTAGACCTGTCTCTCTATCCATTCCTCTAACTGTAGAGAGGGCTTCCCTGGAGGAGGCCTGATCCTAGACCTGTCTCTCTATCCATTCCTCTAACTGTAGAGAGGGCTTCCCTGGAGGAGAGCTGATCCTAGACCTGTCTCTCTATCCATTCCTCTAACTGTAGAGAGGGCTTCCCTGGAGGAGAGCTGATCCTAGACCTGTCTCTCTATCCATTCCTCTGACTGTAGAGAGGGCTTCCCTGGAGGAGAGCTGATCCTAGACCTGTCTCTCTATCCATTCCTCTAACTGTAGAGAGGGCTTTCCTGGAGGAGAGCTGATCCTAGACCTGTCTCTCTATCCATTCCTCTGACTGTAGAGAGGGCTTCCCTGGAGGAGAGCTGATCCTAGACCTGTCTCTCTATCCATTCCTCTAACTGTAGAGAGGGCTTCCCTGGAGGAGAGCTGATCCTAGACCTGTCTCTCTATCCATTCCTCTAACTGTAGAGAGGGCTTTCCTGGAGGAGAGCTGATCCTAGACCTGTCTCTCTATCCATTCCTCTAACTGTAGAGAGGGCTTTCCTGGAGGAGAGCTGATCCTAGACCTGTCTCTCTATCCATTCCTCTGACTGTAGAGAGGGCTTCCCTGGAGGAGAGCTGATCCTAGACCTGTCTCTCTATCCATTCCTCTAACTGTAGAGAGGGCTTCCCTGGAGGAGAGCTGATCCTAGACCTGTCTCTCTATCCATTCCTCTAACTGTAGAGAGGCTTTCCTGGAGGAGAGCTGATCCTAGACCTGTCTCTCTATCCATTCCTCTAACTGTAGAGAGGGCTTTCCTGGAGGAGAGCTGATCCTAGACCTGTCTCTCTATCCATTCCTCTAACTGTAGAGAGGGCTTCCCTGGAGGAGAGCTGATCCTAGACCTGTCTCTCTATCCATTCCTCTAACTGTAGAGAGGGCTTCCCTGGAGGAGAGCTGATCCTAGACCTGTCTCTCTATCCATTCCTCTAACTGTAGAGAGGGCTTCCCTGGAGGAGAGCTGATCCTAGACCTGTCTCTCTATCCATTCCTCTAACTGTAGAGAGGGCTTCCCTGGAGGAGAGCTGATCCTAGACCTGTCTCTCTATCCATTCCTCTAACTGTAGAGAGGGCTTCCCTGGAGGAGAGCTGATCCTAGACCTGTCTCTCTATCCATTCCTCTAACTGTAGAGAGGGCTTCCCTGGAGGAGAGCTGATCCTAGACCTGTCTCTCTATCCATTCCTCTAACTGTAGAGAGGGCTTCCCTGGAGGAGAGCTGATCCTAGACCTGTCTCTCTATCCATTCCTCTAACTGTAGAGAGGGCTTCCCTGGAGGAGAGCTGATCCTAGACCTGTCTCTCTATCCATTCATCCATTCCTCTAACTGTAGAGAGGGCTTCCCTGGAGGAGAGCTGATCCTAGACCTGTCTCTCTATCCATTCCTCTAACTGTAGAGAGGGCTTCCCTGGAGGAGAGCTGATCCTAGACCTGTCTCTCTATCCATTCCTCTAACTGTAGAGAGGGCTTCCCTGGAGGAGAGCTGATCCTAGACCTGTCTCTCTATCCATTCCTCTAACTGTAGAGAGGGCTTCCCTGGAGGAGAGCTGATCCTAGACCTGTCTCTCTATCCATTCCTCTAACTGTAGAGAGGGCTTCCCTGGAGGAGAGCTGATCCTAGACCTGTCTCTCTATCCATTCCTCTAACTGTAGAGAGGGCTTCCCTGGAGGAGAGCTGATCCTAGACCTGTCTCTCTATCCATTCCTCTAACTGTAGAGAGGGCTTCCCTGGAGGAGAGCTGATCCTAGACCTGTCTCTCTATCCATTCCTCTAACTGTAGAGAGGGCTTCCCTGGAGGAGAGCTGATCCTAGACCTGTCTCTCTATCCATTCCTCTAACTGTAGAGAGGGCTTCCCTGGAGGAGAGCTGATCCTAGACCTGTCTCTCTATCCATTCCTCTAACTGTAGTGAGGGCTTCCCTGGAGGAGAGCTGATCCTAGACCTGTCTCTCTATCCATTCCTCTGACTGTAGAGAGGGCTTCCCTGGAGGAGAGCTGATCCTAGACCTGTCTCTCTATCCATTCCTCTAACTGTAGAGAGGGCTTCCCTGGAGGAGAGCTGATCCTAGACCTGTCTCTCTATCCATTCCATTACATGTCTTAGAATGATCTACTCTCTCTGTTCTTCCTGGACACAGTGTGTGTTGGGTCTGTCTGTGTGTCTGAGCGAGTGTGTTTGTGTGTGTGTGTGTGTGTGTGTGTGTGTGTTCAGTGTGTCTGAGCTGGTGTGTGTGTGTGTGGGTACTGATGGCTGTGTCAGAGTGCCATTCAGTTTCATTTGGGCCCCAGGAAATTTTCCACTGTTGGTATTTCCACTACAGGTGATTCATCAAGAGGGTGCTCAAACAGTGTGTGTGTGTGTGTGTGTGTGTGTGTGTGTGTGTGTGTGTGTGTGTGTGCACAGCTGTGTTAATGCTGAGCTAGAATAAATCCTGAACGAGTTAATCCTGTTTGTTCAAGCTTGTTGGCGCGACACCACTGCACTATCTCCCATCATCTCTCCTGCTCTCTCTCTCTCTCTTCACTATCTCCCATCCTCTCTCCTGCTCTCTCTCTCTCTCTTCACTATCTCCCATCCTCTCTCCTGCTCTCTCTCTCTCTCTTTTCACTATCTCCCAGCCTCTCTCCTGCTCTCTCTTCACTATCTCACAGCCTCTCTCCTACTCTCTCTTCACTATATCCTATCCTCTCTCCTGCTCTCTCTCTCTCTCTCTCTTCACTATCTCCCATACTCTTTCCTGCTCTCTCTCTCTCTCCTCACTATCTCCCATCCTCTCTCCAGCTCTCTCTCTCTCTCTTCACTCTTCATCTCCCATCCTCCCATAATCCTAACCCTAACTCTAACTCCTTACCCTAAAACTAACTCTAATTCCTAACCCTAGCTCCTAACCCTAGCTCCTAACCCCATCCTCTCTCATGCTCTCTCTCTCTCTTCACTATCTCTCATCCTCTCTCTCTCTCTCTCTCTCTCTCTCTCTCTTCACTATCTCCCATCCCTCTCTCTCTCTCTTCACTATCTCTCATCCTCTCTCTCTCTCTCTCTCTCTCTCTCTTCACTATCTCTCATCCTCTCTCTCTCTCTCTCTCTCTTCACTATCTCCCATCCTCTCTCCTGCTCTCTCTCTCTCTCTCTCTCGCTTCACTATCTCCCATCCTATCTCCTGCTCTCTCTCTCTCTCTCTCTCTCTCTCTCTTCCCTATCTCCCACCCTCTCTCCAGCTCTCTCTTCACTATCTCCCATCCTCTCATCATATTGCTGTCCAGTGTACTGCCTAATCCTAACCCTAACCCTAACCCTAGCTCCTAACCCTTAACCCTAACCCTAGCTCCTAACCCTAACCCTAACCCTAGCTCCTAACCCTAGCTCCAAACCCTAACCCTAGCTCCTAACGCTAACCCTAACCCTAGCTCCTAACCCTAGCTCCAAACCCTAACCCTAGCTCCTAACACTAACCCTAACCCTAGCTCCTAACCCTAGCTCCAAACCCTAACCCTAGCTCCTAACGCTAACCCTAACCCTAGCTCCTAACCCTGGCTCCTAACCCTAACCCTAGCTCCTAACGCTAACCTAACCCTAGCTCCTAACCCTAATCCTAAACCGAACCCTAACTCCTAGCTCCTAACGCTAACATTATAACTAACCCTAGCTCCTTGCTCCTAACCCTAACCCTAGCTCCTAACCCTAGCTCCTAACGCTAACCCTAGGTCCTAACGCTAACCCTAACCCTAACCCTAACCCTAACTCTAACCCTAGCTCCTTGCTCCTAACCCTAACCCTAACCCTAGCTCCTAACCCTAGCTCCTAACGCTAACCCTAGGTCCTAACGCTAACCCTAACCCTAATCCTAACCCTAGCTCCTTGCTCCTAACCCTAGCCCTAACCCTAGCTCCTAACCCTAGCTCCTAACCCTAACTCTAGCTCCTAACCCTAACCCTAGCTTCTAACCCTAACCCAAGCTCCTAACCCTAACCCTAGCTCCTAACCCTAACCCTAGCTCCTAACGCTAACCCTAGCTCCTAACGCTAACCCTAACCCTGGCTCCTAACGCTAACCCTAACCCTAGTTCCTAGCTCCTAACCCTAGCTCCTAACCCTAACCCTAGCTCCTAACGCTAACCCTAGCTCCTAACGCTAACCCTAACCCTAGCTCCTAACCCTAGCTCCTAATGCTAACCCTAGCTCCTAACCCTAGCTCCTAACGCTAACCCTAGCTCCTAAATCCTGAACGAGTTAATCCTGTTTGTTCAAGCTTGTCGGCGCGACACCACTACACTATCTCCCATCCTCTCTCCTGCTCTCTCTTCACTATCTCCCACCCTCTCTCCTGCTCTCTCTTCACTATATCCTATCCTCTCTCCTGCTCTCTCTCTCTCTCTTCCCTATCTCCCATCCTCTCTCCTGCTCTCTCTTCACTATCTCCCACCCTCTCTCCTGCTCTCTCTTCACGATCTCCCATCCTCTCTCCCGCTCTCTCTTCACTAACCCTAGCTCCTAGCTCCTAACCCTAACCCTCATCCAGTAGCCCAGTTAAGAATAGCAGGGTTGGAATCTAACCAAGGGTGGTCGCTAAAACATACACAGATCAAGGAGTGAAGTTGGATAAAAAAATTTGGTACTTGTAATCCCACAGGTTTTAATGAAAAGTATTAGAGACCCTAACCCTCCCAACCTTGATCTGAACATTAAACCTGAACCATCCTAATCCCAGATTACCCTAACCTTAACCTGAGCAATCTCACTCCAAACCCTAGCCAAGTATCACATTCCTAATCTTAACCACAATCTTAACCTTAAATCTATTTCAATCCGTAATCCCTAAACCCCAAACTTCAGCCCCAATACCGAACCTAATTTCAACCCCAGCCTCAAAGTTAAGTCTAATTTGGACCCTAACCCTAACCCTTGGCTCACCCTAACTATAAACCTAAACCTAAATTTAAAACCTAATTTTAATTTGGACTATAACCCTAACCCTAACCCTGACCTTAACCTCACCCTTAACCGCAGCAATCCCCACCCTAGCTCTAACCTTAACCCCGATCCTAAATTTAACCTCAGCCCTGACAATAACCTCAGATCTAATCCTGACCCTAAATATAATCCTAATTTTAACCCCACTTTAAACCCTAATCCCAGGGCAATTTTCTCCTAACCCTAACCCTAACCTTAACCCTATAAGCCTAAACCTAATCCTAAAACCTAATTTTAATTTTGACTATAACCCTAACCCTAACCCTAACCCTTGGACTCAAAATTTGGACATAAGGAATCCCTTCAGGCCTGATAGAGATTAACCAGCCTAACCCTAAACTGGATTCTTAAACTTGAACTCGGGCTCCATAAAGAGGCATCCTGAAGAGCCTGGGAATTAGGGAGCAGGGGTCGATGCATTGCCTGGGGGTTTATCCTCTTGGAGGAAAAGGTTAATTTCATTTGCTTTCCTTCTGGTATGAACCATAACCCCTGCTCTTGGGGAATACCTCCTAATTTCCCGTAGAACAATTATGTATCCTTAGGAGCAATAGAATTAGAGAACAGGCGCCCGTGTAGTTGATCCTCTTGAATTGCAATTTTCTCCTAAACCTAACCCTTGATCCTTACCCTAACCCTAATCCTAACCTTAACTCTAACTCCTTACCCTAAAACTAACTCTAATTCCTAACCCTAGCTCCTAACCCCATCCTCTCTCCAGCTCTCTCTCTCTCTCTCTTCACTATCTCCCATCCTCTCTCCTGCTCTCTCTCTTCTCTTCTTCACTATCTCCCATCCTCTCTCCTGCTCTCTCTCTCTCTCTCTCTCTCTCTTCACTATCTCCCATCCTCTAACCATATTGCTGTCCAGTGTGCTGCCTAACCCTAACCCTAACCCTAACCCTAACCCTAGCTCCTAACCCTAACCCTTATCCTAACCCTAACCCTAGCTCCTAACACTAACCCTAATCCTAATCTTAACCTTAGCTCCTAACCCTAACCCTAATCCTAACCTTAACCCTAGCTCCAAACCCTAACCCTAATCCTAACCCTAATCCTAAACCTAATCCTAACCCTAACCCTAGCTCCTAACCCTAACCCTAACCCTAACATTAACCTTAACCCTAACCCTAATCCTAATCCTAACCCTAGCTCCTAACCCTAACCCTAACTCCTAACCCTAACCCTAGGTCCTAACTCCTATCTCCTAACCCTAGCTCCTAACCCTATCTCCTAGCCCTAACCCCTAACTCCTAACCCTAGCCCCTAACCCTAACCCTATCTCCTAGCCCTAACCCCTAACTCCTAACTCCTGACCATAACTCCTAACTCCTGACCCTAACTCCTAACTCCAGCTCCTAACTCTAGCTCCCAACCCTAGGTCCGAACTCCTAACCCCTAACCCTAGGTCCTAACCCCTAACTCCTAACTCCTAACCCTAGGTCCTAACCCCTACCCCCTAACTCCTAACTCCTGTCTCCTAACCCTAACTCCTAACCCTTAACTCCTAACCCTACCCTAGCTCCTAACTCCTAACCCTACCCTAAGGTCCTAACTCCTATCCCCTAACTCCTAACCCTACACTAGGTCCTAACTCCTAACCCTAGGTCCTAACTCCTAACCCTAGGTCCTAACTCCTAACCCTAACTCCTAACCCTAGGTCCTAACTCCTATCCCTAGGTCCTAACCCTAGGTCCTAACTCCTAACCCTAGGTCCTAACTCCTAACCCTAACTCCTAACCCTAGGTCCTAACTCCTATCCCTAGGTCCTAACTCCTAACCCTAGGTCCTAACTCCTAACCCTAACCCTAGGTCCTAACTCCTAGAAATATAATTTTACCTGTTGGACCAACAGCATGTCCCCAGTTGGTCCAGTTTTAGTTTGTTTACTATTCTTATGGAGACTTCTGGTCCAAGTACACACACACACACACACACACGCACACACACACAATCTGTACCTCAGTCAGTGGAAGTCAATATTTGAACTGGCTAGGTTGCAAGGTGAGGGTCGTTTAACAAATGGGGTAAAAACGCAACTTGTGGCGTTCCCTGTCACCAAACCAGACAACCAATAGAAATCACCTTCGAGTCAAACAACCAATAGAAATCACCTTCGAGTCAAACAACCAAAAGGAATCATTAGTAAGAAAGTTTATTCAGAAAAGACAAATGACTCCGCGCACACACACACACACACACACACACTTGTCTCCCTGGCAGGCAGGAAGTGAGAAGATTAGGCTTGATGTCAAAACACAGAGAGGGTTAGTCAGCGTGTGTGTGTGTATGTGTGTTCGCGCCTGTGTGTCTTCGCGCCTGTGTGTGTGTGTGTTCGCGTCTGTGTGTGTGTTAGTCAGACTGAGTACTGTGATGGATGATGAAACATTTCCATGTTAAAGTCTCAGCAGGGGCTCCTCTTCCTGCTTGACTCACGACCCTCTGTCTCATTCTCTTCTCCTCCTCTCCTCCTCTCCTCTCTCCTCTCCTCCTGTCCCCTCCCCTCCTCTCCTCTCCTCCTCTCCCCTCTCCTCCTGTCCCCTCATCTCATCCTCTCTCCTCTCCTCTCCTCTCCTCTCCTCTCCTCTCCTCTCCTCCTCTCCTCTCCTCTCCTCTCCTCTCCTCTCCCTCTCCTCTCCTCTCCTCCTCTCTCTCCTCCATAATCATCTCCTCTCCCCTCCTCCATCATCTCCTCTCCCCTCCTCCATCATCTCTTCTCCTCTCTTCTCCTCCTCTCATCTCTTCTCCTCCCACTCCTCTCCCGCCAGTAGTCTGTCTTTCTCCAGTTGCTGTAGCAGTCTGGGCCAGGTTGGATACAGAACAAGAACAACTCCCACTCTCTCTCTCTTTCTCTCCATGTTGCCATTGTCAGACTCCACCTCTGAACACGAAGTGAGTGTGTGTGTAGGAGGAAGCTGTTCTCTTGTGATTGTTGGGAGGCTGTTGTTCCACATCATGGTGTGTGTGTATGCGTGTGTGTGTGTTAGTCTGTCTGTTAGTTTCTGTGTGTGTGTGTGTGTGTGTGTGTGTGTGTGTGTGTGTGTGTGTGTGTGTGTGTGTGTGTGTGTGTGTGTGTGTGTGTTTGTGTGTGTGATGGTACAGGCTGTTTGTCTGGACATGTCCTGGTCTACACTGTCAATATTTGGAGAGGTGAGTGGGAGGAGGAGGGAGGGGGAGAAAGGAGGGAGGGAAAGGGAGAGAGATTTGGTGAGAAAGAGAGAGGGGGTAGGGAGAGGAGAGAGAGTGAAATAGAGAGGGGGTAGGGAGAGGAGAGAGAGAGGGAAATAAAGAGGTCCTTGTTGCACTGCACCTGTCTACCAGATGTTAAACAGGAGTGTCTGTTAAGGGAGGGCGGAATGCAGGGGAGAGGGAGGTAGGTGGGGGAGAGGGAGGTAGGAGGGGGAGAAGGAGGTAGGAGGGGGAGAGGGAGGTAAGGAGGAGAGAGGGAGGTAGGAAGGGGAGAGGGCGGTGTAATGGCTCTGAGCGGTGTAATGGCTAGGGGCAGGGCTCTCGTACGGAGGTGAGGAGTGGCAGCCGTACACGCAGCCTCTCCTCCAGAGCCTTCAAGTCCCAGACCTCCAGGACCCCCAGCACCAAGCCCTCCTCTGCCCAGAGGAGCAGACAGGCACCCAGGCCCAGCCTCAGCCCCATTCCCAGGCTCAGACACGGGCTCAGGGAGAAGGCCTTCTGCTCTGGCCAGCAATCTAGATGTTCTCACACAGCTAACTCATCTCTCTCTCTCTCTCTCTTTCTCTCTCTCTTTCTCTCTCTTTCTCTTTCTCTCTCTCTCTTTCTCTCTCTCTTTCTCATTTGAAATGTCTTCATTATTTTTGGAACTTTTGTAAGTGTAATGTTTACTGTTAATGTTTTATTGTTTATTTTCACTTTTGTTTATTATCTATTTCACTTTCTTTGGCCATGTAAACATGTTTCCCATACCAATAAAGACCCTTAAATATAAATGGTATTGAATTGAGATTTAGAAGAACATACTTAAATACAAACAGGACACCAGATAAGAGAGGAGAATTTCACATGACAGACTGACCCCAGCACATAGACTATTGGGGGTCGGTGGACACTGTGGCCCCGTCCGACCAGACCCCCGGACAGGGCACACCAGGCAGGATATAATCCCACCCACTTTGCCAAATCACAGCCCACACACCATTAGAAGGGTATCAACAGACAACCAACTTACTACCTTGAGACAAGGCTGAGTATAGCCCACAAAGATCTCCCCCATCACACGAGCCCGTGGGGGCGCACGACCGAACAGGAAGTGACTTAAAACGTCTCATGGGCAGGTGGGACAGTAGCGTCCCACCTCGACAACATCTGGTGAAATTGCAGGGCGCAAAATTCAGAATACAGAAATAGTCATAATAAACATACAGAAATACTCATAATAAACATAAACATATTTAATTTAATTAAATAAACATTCATAAAACATACAAGTGTTATACATTGACTTAAAGATGAACTTCTTGTTAATCGCTGTGTCAGATTTCAAAATGTTACACATTAAATGTTTGTTTTGTTCGATTAAGTCCCTCTTTATATCCCAAAAAAACGTTGTTTTGTTGGCGAGTTTTGTTCAGTAATTAATCTACACGGACAAGTTTTTGTTTTTTGTTTTAGATCTTTTCTGTGGGAAAGATATCAGTTTGTCTCTGTGGATTGTTTGTCCTCTGACAAATCCACGGTAAGTTCCGGTGTTCCTCAAGGTTCTGTTGTAAAGTAACATCATAGTCGACACAGCTAATAGAATGAGAATAATGTGTTATTAAACCCGCTACAATCCTGCAGTAACATTACAGTGAACAGTCAGTAAGTACACTGGGGGGCCCCGGTGGCAATAAGTTTGACTTCTTAAGGTATAGGGGGCAGTATTGTCACTTTTGGATAAATAGCGTGCCCAATTTTAACTTCCTGCTACTCATGCCAAGAATATAAGATATGCATATTATTAGTAGATTTGGATAGGAAATACTCTGAAGTTTCTAAAACTGTTCGAATCATGTCTGTGAGTATAACAGAACTTATGTAGCAGGCAAAACCCAGAGGACTAACCGTTCAAATGTTTTTTTTTAGGTCTCTGTCTGTTCAGTGACTTCTCATTGGGAAACAATACCTGGTTTGTTATTGCCAAGGGAACTTGTTTGCAGTTCCTACCGCTTCCACTGGATGTCACCAGTCTTTGGAATTTGGTTGAGGTTATTCCTTTGTGCAATGAAGAAGTACGGCCATCCTGGAAAAGGGTAACGCTGTTGAGAGTTGGCCAAGACTTGAAAAGTAGCGTTAGTTTCCTCTCGTCCTCTATTTAAAACCGATAGACCCGTCTTCAATTTGATCGATTATTAACGTTTAAAAATACCTAAAGTTATAAATACCTATACCTAAATCTATTTTGGCAAAGTTTATAGGCAACTTTAGAAATATTTTGTAGTGACGTTGCGCATTTTGGAAGCTGTTTTTTTCTGGATCAAACGCGCCAAATAAATGGACATTTGGATATATATGGACGGAATAAATCGAACAAAAGGACCAATTGTGATGTTTATGGGACATGTTGGAGTGCCAACAAAAGAAGCTCGTCAAAGGTAATGCATGTTTCATATTTTATTTCTGCGTGTTGTGTAGCGCCTGCAGGGTTGAAATATGCTACTCTCTTTGTTTACTGCTGTGCTATCATCAGATAATAGCTTCCTATGCTTTTGCCGAAAAGCCTTTTTGAAATCTGACATGTTGGCTGGATTCACAACGACTGTAGCTTTAATTTGCTATCTTGCATGTGTTATTTAGGGAAAGTTTGAATTTTATATTATTTTATTTGAATCTAGCGTTCTGCATTTTCCCTGGCAATTGGCCAAGTGGGACATTTGCGTCCCCCTATCCCAGAGAGGTTATTAACTAAACCAAAAGCTTACCTTGACTTGGAAAAGTTTCTCTCTCTCTCTATGAGTCAACTACTCACCACATTTTATGCACTGCAGTGCTAGCTAGCTGTAGCTTATGCTTTCAGTACTAGAAAAATGATCAGATCCTTTGATTGGGAGGACAACATGTCAGTTCATGCTGCAAGAGCTCTTATAGGTTGGAGGACGTCCTCAAGTTGTCATAATTACTGTGTAAGTCTAGGGAATGGGGTGAGAACCATGAGCCTCCTAGGTTTGGTACTGAAGTCAATGTATCCAGAGGAGGACAGAAGCTAGCTGTCCTCCGGCTACACCATGGTGCTACCCAACAGAGTGCTGTTGAGGCTACTGTAGACCTTCATTGCAAAATAGTGTGCTTTAATCATTTATTTTGTGAAGTGATTATATTTAATGTAGTTTTATCTAAAAATTATAACTTTTTAAATGTTTTAAAATGATCATTTTCATGAGATTCACTGAGGACGATGGTCCTCCCCTTCCTGAGGAGCCTTCACTGCTCTCTGTCCCTCTCTCTGTATCTCTTTCTCTCTCGCTCTGTCCCTCTCTCCTCGTGTCTCGGTCTTTTTCCTCTCTGACTTTTTTTTTTGACAATTGAGAGATAACTATGGAGGTGAGCTGGTTTCTAACACCATGTGGTTCCAAGGCTACAACTCAGCAGTATTGTGTATCTATAGCCTCCCTGCTACCAGTGATAGAAGTGGACTGGGCCAACACTGTTATTCTCCTGCTCTCTCGCTTTAAGACAAAAACAATAAACATCCTCACTAGACTAAAGAACACTAGAGAAAATGTTCTATGTAAAATATGTTTCAAAGTCCGTTAAGTTGAACAGAATCTGGGGTTGACCCCATCTGTCTCTGCTGCGTGATGACCAGCCCGGCTCCATACACCAACGCATGTTGTCTGTGTATTGGAGGCTCTTCCTTCACTGCTGAAGTGGTCAGAGAAACGCATCACAAGTCTGCTCAGTATTACAATTCTGATATACTTGACAATCCCAACCTTCCCCTGGACCGGTCTCCCTCTCTCCATCCCTCTGTTCATCCCTCTGTTCTCTGTCTACATCTATATTTATGGAGACCTGCTCAATGTATTTCCAGAGGAGACTATGGCAGTTAGGACTAAACCCCCGCAGAAACTACAACTCATCCAGGGGGCCTTCACAGCCAGTCAGCTTGTCCTGGTGTACCAATCATGTCGCCGCTTTGTGTAAGGGTTAGGTTGGATAAGGTAAGGGTTAGGTAAGGGTTAGGTTGGGTTAGGTAAGGGTTAGGTTGGGTTAGGTAAGGGTTAGGTTGGGTTAGGTAAGGGTTAGGTTGGGTTAGGTTAGGTAAGGGTTAGGTTGGGTTAGGTAAGGGTTAGGTTTGGTTAGGTAAGGGTTAGGTTTGGTTAGGTAAGGGTTAGGTTGGGTTAGGTTAGGTTAGGTTAGGTTGTTAGGTAAGGTTAGGTAAGGGTTAGGTTAGGTTGGGTTAGGTAAGGGTTAGGTTGGGTTAGGTAAGGGTTAGGTTTGGTTAGGTAAGGGTTAGGTTGGGTTAGGTAAGGGTTAGGTTGGGTTAGGTTAGGGTTAGGTTGGGTTGGGTTAGGTAAGGGTTAGGTTGGGTTAGGTAAGGGTTAGGTTTGGTTAGGTAAGGGTTAGGTTTGGTTAGGTAAAGGTTAGGTTGGGTTAGGTTGGGTTAGGTTAGGTTAGGTTAGGGTTAGGTAAGGGTTAGGTAAGGGTTAGGTTGGGTTAGGTTGGGTTGGGTTAGGTAAGGGTTAGGTTTGGTTAGGTTGGGTTAGGTTGGGTTAGTTTTGGTTAGGTAAGGGTTAGGTTGGGTTAGGTTAGGGTTAGGTAAGGGTTAGGTAAGGGTTAGGTTGGGTTAGGTTAGGTAAGGGTTAGGTTTGGTTAGGTAAGGGTTAGGTTGGGTTAGGTTAGGGTTAGGTTGGGTTAGGTAAGGGTTAGGTTGGGTTAGGTAAGGGTTAGGTTTGGTTAGGTAAGGGTTAGGTTGGGTTAGGTAAGGGTTAGGTTGGGTTGGGTTGGGTTAGGTAAGGGTTATGGTTAGATAAAGGTTAGGTTAGGGTAAGTTACTGATAGGTTAGGCTTAGGTAACGGTTATGGTTAGATAAAGGTTAGGTTAGGTAACATTTAGGGTTAGGTAATTGTTAGGTAGGGGTTAGGTGAGGTGAGGTTGTTAGGTTAGGGTTAGCTTAAGTTATTGTTAGGTTAGGCTTAGGTAACGGTTATGGTTAGATAAAGGTTAGGTTAGGGTTAGGTAACATTTAGGGTTAGGTTATTGTTAGGTAGGGGTTAGGTGAGGTGAGGTTATTAGGTTAGGGTTAGGTTATTGTTAGATTAGGTTAGGGTTAGGTACGGGTTAGTATGTAGTGACTATGACTGTGATATGTGGTTGTCTCACCCAGCTATCTGAAGATGAATGTACTAACAGAAATCGCTCTGGATAAAATGACTAAAATGACTAAAATGTAAAAATGTTAGGTAGGGATGAGGGAGGTTGAAATAGTTGAATTATTTCACTACTCTAATAGTATCATGACATGTTGTCAGATATGTGCGTACTTGAAATACATGTAATTATTTTTCTTACGATTTTAACCTGAGCTCTGCTGCACAAGGGAGAGTGGCATGCCCTCTATTTCTGTAGCTACAGATGGGCCATGTAGTCTCAGGGCAGACACTAACCACAAGGCCACTGAGTTGGTCTAGGCTGTAATCTCAGGGCAAACACTAACCACAAGGCCAATGTGTTGGTCTAGGCTGTAATCTCAGGGCAGACACACTAACCACAAGGCCACTGAGTTGGTTTAGGCTGTAATCTCAGGGCAAACACTAACCACAAGGCCAATGTGTTGGTCTAGGCTGTAATCTCAGGGCAGACACACTAACCACAAGGCCACTGAGTTGGTTTAGGCTGTAATCTCAGGGCAGACACACTAACCACAAGGCCACTGAGTCGGTCTAGGCTGTAATCTCAGGGCAGACACACTAACCACAAGGCCACTGAGTTGGTCTGGGCTGTAAACTCAGGGCAGACACACTAACCACAAGGCCACTGAGTCGGTCTAGGCTGTAATCTCAGGGCAGACACACTAACCACAAGGCCACTGAGTTGGTCTGGGCTGTAATCTCAGGGCAGACAATCTAACCACAAGGCCACTGAGTTGGTCTAGGCTGTAATCTCAGGGCAGACACACTAACCACAAGGCCACTGAGTTGGTTTAGGCTGTAATCTCAGGGCAGACACACTAACCACAAGGCCACTGAGTTGGTCTAGGCTGTTTAGTTTAGTATTGTGTAGTTCCTTATTCTTTTTGTTCAGTTTAGTCACTTGATATATCAATTTGAAATATGTTTGCCAATCGGTTGTGCTGCCAGACTTATTTGCCTTTTGCCTCATCCCTCTCAACCATACCATTTTTCAATTCCTCATCAAGCCACAGGGATTCAACAGTTTTTACAGCCATTTTCTTAATGGGAGCATGCTTATTATTAAATGGAATAAGCAATTTCATAAACGTATCAAGTGCAGCGTCTGGTTGTTCCTCATTACACACCACAGACCAACAAATATTATTTACATCATCAATTTAAGAATGACTACAAAACGTATTGTATGACCTCTTACACACATTATTAGGCCCAGCCTGACCTCTTACACACATTATTAGGCCCAGCCTGACCTCTTACACACATTATTAGGCCCAGCCTGACCTCTTACATACATTATTAGGCCCAGCCTGACCTCTTACACACATTATTAGGCCCAGCCTGACCTCTTACACACATTATTAGGCCCAGCCTGACCTCTTACACACATTATTAGGCCCAGCCTGACCTCTTACACACATTATTAGGCCCAGCCTGACCTCTTACACACATTATTAGGCCCAGCCTGACCTCTTACACACATTATTAGGCCCAGCCTTTGGAACTGTGGTTTTTCTAGATCTGGCTCCTATATTGTGATGGATTTGGATGCTGCTTTAAAGCATATTTCTGCAGCATTAGTAAAGATGTGATCAATACATGTTGAGGATTTAATTCCTGTGCTGTTTGTAAATACCCTGGTAGGTTGACTGATAACCTGAACCAGGTTGCAGACACTGGTTACAGTTTGAAGCTTTTTCTTGAGTGGGCAACTTGATGAAAGCCAGTCAATATTTAAATCACCCAGAAAGTATATCTCTGTTTAAATCACAAGCATTATCAAGCATTTCATACATATTATCCAGATACTGACTGTTAACACTTGGTGGTCTATAGCAGCTTCCACCAGAAGGGGCTTTAGGTGAGGCAAATGAACCTGTAGCCATATTACTTCAACAGTATTTAACATGAGATCGTCTCTAATCTTTACAGGAATGTGGTTCTGAATATCCACCATAATTTGCAAATAAATTCATTAAAAATCCTACAATGTGATTTTCTGGATTTTTTTTCTCATTTTGTCTGTCATAGTTGAAGTGTACCTATGATGAAAATTACAGGCCTCTCTCATCTTTTTAAGTGGGAGAACTTGCACAATTGGTGGCTGACTAAATACTTTTTTGTCCCACTGTACATTCACAGGTACACCTCCAATTGACTCAAATGATGTCAGTTAGCCTATCAGAAGCTTCTAAAGCCATGACATCATTTTCTGGAATTTTCCAAGCTGTTCAAAGGCACAGTCAACTTAGTGTATGTAAACTTCTGACCCACTGGAATTGTGATACAGTGAATTATAAGGGAAATAATCTGTCTGTAAACAATTGTTGGAAAAATTACTTGTGTCATGCACAAAGTAGATGTCCTAACCAACTTGCCAAAACTATAGTTTGTTAACAAGAAATGTGTGGAGTGGTAGTTAGTTTTAGTGACTCCAACCTGAGTGTATGTAAACTTCCGACTCAACTGTATCGAAGCAGCAATTGATTAGTAGGACTTCCTCAGTCCAAAATTCCCAGATTTAACACATAGTATTTCAGAAAGACAACATTCACTAAATCAAGCAATCTCATGTTGAATGAGTATTCTGGGTTACGGAGAGAACAAAGTGCTACAAGGAAGATCATGGAAGTTCATCGTAACGTTCATTAAAATTGGAATAATTCCATACTATCTGATAACCGACTCAATCACAGCGACTAAGTACTGCTTTTTCTTTGGACAAAACATGGACAATAGATAATGATTAATAATAATACAACATAGATAATAGATAATGATTAATAATGATACAACATGGATAATAGATAATGATTAATAATAATACAACATAGATAATAGATAATGATTAATAATAATACAACATAGATAATAGATAATGATTAATAATGATACAACATAGATAATAGATAATGATTAATAATAATACAACATAGATAATAGATAATGATTAATAATAATACAACATAGATAATGATTAATAATAATACAACATAGATAATAGATAATGATTAATAATGATACAACATAGATAATAGATAATGATTAATAATGATACAACATAGATAATAGATAATGATCAATAATGATACAACATAGATAATAGATAATGATTAATAATGATACAACATAGATAATAGATAATGATCAATAATGATACAACATGGATAATAGATAATGATTAATAATAATACAACATAGATAATAGATAATGATTAATAATAATACAACATAGATAATAGATAATGATTAATAATGATACAACATAGATAATAGATAATGATTAATAATAATACAACATAGATAATGATTAATAATGATACAACATGGATAATAGATAATGATTAATAATGATACAACACAGATAATAGATAATGATTAATAATGACCAGATAATGACCAGAACAGACGCTCTGAGAAATGAAATCCCTGCCTGGTATTACAGCTCTTTAAAATACACTTAGAGTATATGTATCGCATGCAGCACCCTATTTCCTATATAGTGCACTACTTTTGACCAGGGCCCATATGACTGGTCAAAAGTAGTGCACTACATAGGGAATAGGCTGAAATTTTGGATGCAACCCTAAACTAGCCAGAAACTCACAGCCACTGTTGAATAATTCACATATGAACCCTGAATACTGGAATATGCTGTGCTTACTTCTTCTAATGTCTCTCTCAATTCAATACAATTCAAGAGCTTTATTGGCATGGGAAACATGTGTTAACATTGCCAAAGCAAGTGAGGTAGATTATATATAAAGTGAAATAAACAATAAAAATTAACATCACGCATACAGAAGTTTCAAAACAATAAAGACATTACAAATGTCATATTATATATATATATATATATATATATATATATATATACAGTGTTTTAACAATGTACAAATGGTAAAGGACACAAGATAAAATAAATAAGCATAGATATGGGTTGTATTTACAATGGTGTTTGTTCTTCACTGGTTGCCCTTTTCTCGTGGCAACAGGTCACAAATCTTGCTGCTTTGATGGCACACTGTGGAATTTCACCCAGTAGATATGGGAGTTTTTCAAAATTGGATTTGTTTTCGAATTCTTTGTGGATCTGTGTAATCTGAGGGAAATATGTCTCTCTAATATGGTTATACATTGGGCAGGAGGTTAGGAAGTGCAGCTCAGTTTCCACCTCATTTTGTGGGCAGTGAGCACATAGCCTGTCTTCTCTTGAGAGCCATGTCTGCCTACGGCGGCCTTTCTCAATAGCAAGGCTATGCTCGCTGAGTCTGTACATAGTCAAAGCTTTCCTTAATTTTGGGTCAGTCACAGTGGTCAGGTATTCTGCCGCCTCTCTCTCTCTCTCTCTCTCTCTCTCTCTCTCTCGCTTTCTCTCTCTTTCTCTCTCTCTCTCTTTCTCTCTCTCTTTCTCTCTCTCTTTCTCTCTCTCTCTTTCTCTCTCTCTATCTCTTTCGCCTCTCTCTCTCGCCTCTCTCTGTCTCAACATCTTGTCTCTCTCTCTCTCTCTCTGTACCACTGAGGCAGCGGCATCAGTCTGGGACTATCCCTCAGTCCCCCTCCTAAGACATGCCTCATAATATAGAGTAAAACGTTCAGATTTCAAACAATGTTTTCAAAATTCTTACTATCTCCGAAATAAAAATAGTAGCTATTTTTAATCGTGGCCATCAAAACAGTTTTTAACACGCAATTGCATTTAGAAGTCTTGCGCAATGACTGGCTTCTAAAAGTTAATGTTTCACTTTGATGAGCTGAAGCAGCAGCTTCGTGCTACATCGATTGGCATTTCAATCAATTAATAGGCGAAAGTGCATTTTTGCAATGGGATTTTTGGGGGGCGGTGGGGGGAGGGACAATTGGCTGGCTGCAATTTTATCTTTCTTCTTTTCATTTATTTATATTTTGCCAAAAGCTGACTATTACCTGCTAGCGGAAACCCTGACTCTCACACTGAAGCACACACACACACACACACACACACACACACACAGACACAGACACAGACACAGACACAGACACAGACACAGACACAGACACAGACACAGACACAGACACAGACACAGACACACAGACGCAGACGCACACACACATACACATACACATACACATACACATACACATACACATACACATACACATACACATACACATACACACACACACACACACACACACACACACACACACACACACACACACACACACACACACACACACACTCAGAGCTATAAACACAGGTCCATTCTGACCTGTTCACTGACATTTGCACCATAGAAACCATACAACTCTCCTTCCGTGGCCTCCAACTGCTCTTAAACGCTAGCAAAACCAAATACATGCTTTGCAACCGTTCGCTGCCCGCACCCGCCTGCCCGACTAGCATCACTACTCTGGACGGTTCTGACAGAATATGTGGACTACAAATACCTAGGTGTCTGGTTAGACTGTAAACTCTCCTTACAGACCAACATTAAGCATCTCCAATCCAAAATCAAATCTAGATTTGGCTTTCTATTTCGCAACAAAGCCTCCTTCACTCACGCCGCAAAACTTACCCTCATAAAACTGACTATCCTATCGATCCTCAACTTCGGCGATGTCATTTACAAAATAGCCTCCAACACTCTACTCAGCAAACTGGATGTAGTCTATCACAGTGCCATCCTCTTTGTTACTAAAGCACCTTATACCACCCACCACTGCGACCTGTATGCTCGCTACATATTCGTCGCCAGACCCACTGGCTCCAGGTCATCTATAAGTCTATGCTATGTAAAGCTCCGCCTTATCTCAGTTCACTGGTCACCATGGCAACACCCACCCGTAGTACACGTTCCAGCAGGTATATCTCACTGGTCATCCCCAATGCCAACACCTCATTTGGCCGCCTTTCCTTCCAGTTCTCTGCTGCCTGTGACTGAAACAAATTGCAAAAATCGCCGAAGCTGGAGACTTACATTTCCCTCACCAACTTTAAACATCAACTGTCTGAGCAGCTAACCGATCGCTGCAGCTGTACATAGTCCATCTGTAAATAGCCCAACCAATCGACCCACCTCATCCCCATATTGTTTTTACTTACTTTGCTGCTCTTTTGCACACCAGTATTTCTACTTGCACATCACCATCTGCTCATCTATCACTCCAGTGTTAATTTGCTAAATTGTAATTACTTTGAGACTATTGGCCTATGTATTGCCTTACCTCCTCATGCCATTTGCACACACTGTATATAGACTTTTTTTTGTTTTCTATTGTACTATTGACTGTATGTTTGTTTACTCCATGTGTAACTCTGTGCTGTTGTTTCTGTCGCACTGCTTTGCTTTATCTTGGCTTGGTCACAGTTGTAAATAAGGACTTGTTCTCAACTCGCCTACCTGGTTAAATAAAGGTGACATATTTTTTTTATTTTAAAAAGGTGATATAACAGTGGTGATTTTGACTATGAGGAATGCAGTAGACACACACACCATGAAGGGAATGTGTTCTTCTCAGAGCGTGGCCATGTCCTGTCCTGATTTAACCCCAATCTCAGATGACTTCTCAGCTACTCCTGACCAAAACGTCTGGTTGTTCCTGATTAATCGGGAATTCCTGTTCTTCTGACATAATTATTTGTTTATTCATACATCATTGACATCATTGACACTGACAAACCAATACCTAACTTCTCCTGATTTTCTACACTCTGATCGCTGTCAAGGCATCGTCCTTCTGATCCTTTTCTTATTAAACCTCTATCCATCTCCTCCTCCATCTCCTCCCCATCTCCTCCTCCATCTCCTCCCCCATCTCCTCCTCCATCTCTTCCTCCATCTCCTCCCCCATCTCCTCCATCTCTTCCTCCATCTCTTCCTCCATCTCTTCCTCCATCTCCTCCTCCATCTCCTCCATCTCCTCCTCCATCTCCTCCCCCATCTCCTCCTCCATCTACTTGTTAAATGGGATAGTTAGTCCAACTGCAGGGACTTTACTGTTAAAGGGGCTAGTCAGTCCAACTGCAGGGACTTTACTGTTAAAGGGGCTAATCAGTCCAACTGCAGGGACTTTACTGATAAAGGGGATAGTCAGTCCAACTGCAGGGACTTTCCTGTTAAAGGGGCTAATCAGTCCAACTGCAGGGACTTTACTGATAAAGGGGATAGTCAGTCCAACTGCAGGGACTTTCCTGTTAAAGGGGCTAGTCAGTCCAACTGCAGGGACTTTACTGTTAAAGGGGCTAGTCAGTCCAACTGCAGGGACTTTACTGATAAAGGGGCTAGTCAGTCCAACTGCAGGGACTTTACTGATAAAGGGGCTAGTCAGTCCAACTGCAGGGACTTTACTGTTCAAGGGGCTAGTCAGTCCAACTGCAGGGACTTTACTGATAAAGGGGCTAGTCAGTCCAACTGCAGGGACTTTACTGATAAAGGGGCTAGTCAGTCCAACTGCAGGGACTTCACTGTTCAAGGGGCTAGTCAGTCCAACTGCAGGGACTTTACTGATAAAGGGGCTAGTCAGTCCAACTGCAGGCAGAGGAAC
Organism: Oncorhynchus tshawytscha; assembly: GCF_018296145.1. NCBI lineage: Eukaryota > Metazoa > Chordata > Actinopteri > Salmoniformes > Salmonidae > Oncorhynchus > Oncorhynchus tshawytscha. Next base: position 918,421 of record NC_056430.1, on the reverse strand, counting down.
TTCCAGTGAAGTTGTGGGATCTGTGTTTGGTTTTCTGTAGGGGTGTAGTAGTTAATGTAGTTAATGTATTACCGAAACCCCGATTTGTCTGTCGGACTGCCAGATGGTGAAGCGTGATTCGTCATTCCACCACGCGTTTCCACTGAGTCCACTGAGCTTTAAACCACTCCAGCCGGCACTTGGCATTGCACATGGTGATCTTAGGCTTGTGTGCGGCTGCTCGGCCATGGAAACCCATTTCATGAAGCTCCACGATGAAAAGTTATTGCGCTGACTTTGCTTCCAGAGGCAGTTTGGAACTCAGTAGTAGGTGTTGCAACCGAGGACAGACATTTGTTACGAGCTACACGTTTCAGCACTCGGTGGCCCCGTTCTGTGAGCTTGTGTGTCCTACCACTTCGTGGCTGAGCCGTTGTTGCTTGGAGACGTTTCCACTTCACAATAACAGCACTTACAGTTAACCGGGGCAGCTCCAGCAGGGAAGACATTTGATGAACTGACTTGTTGAAAAGGTGGCATCCTATGATGGTGCCATGTTGAAAGTCACTGATCTCTTCAGTAAGGCCATTCTACTGCCTAAATTCTACCGTGTCTAGACAAAAAGACAGCAGAACTAATGGAGTCTGTTCAGGGAAAATTCTGGTTCCTTCTAGTGTCTAACTAAGACCCGGAGGTTTAAACTCTGGGCCCTTCTAGCATCTAACTAAGACCCGGAGGTTTAAACTCTGGGCCCTTCTAGTGTATAACTAAGACCTGGAGGTTTAAACTCTGGGCCCTTCTAGTGTATAACTAAGACCCGGAGGTTTAAACTCTGGGCCCTTCTAGTGTATAACTAAGACCTGGAGGTTTAAACTCTGGGCCCTTCTAGTGTATAACTAAGACCCGGAGGTTTAAACTCTGGTTCCTTCTAGCGTCTCACTAAGACCCGGAGGTTTAAACTCTGGGCCCTTCTAGTGTATAACTAGGACCTGTTTTTTTTTCTTGGTCCAATCACATGGTCAAGACAAACTCCTGGCCCTATTACAGGAGAAACTCTTTGCCCTACGACAGGACAAACAGATTCAAATCATTCCCAAAAACCCAAAGGTAATTGAACAAGATTCTGTACAATTCTTCTTGGTCTGTACATTTAGCCAGGGCTAAATCTGTAACTTATTGTTGAGAGGCTAACAGTAGCTAGTAGCTTCAGCGCTCAGTGGGTAAATCTGTAACTTTTTGTTGAGAGGCTAACAGTAGCTAGTAGCGTCAGTGCAGAGTGGGTAAGTCTGTAACTTACTGTTGAGAGGCTAACAGTAGCTAGTAGCGTCAATGCTCAGTGGGTAAGTATGTAACTTATTGTTGAGAGGCTAACAGTAGCTAGTAGCTTCAGCGCTCAGTGGGTAAGTCTGTAACGTATTGTTCATTGGGGGGGTTTGGGAAGAGAGGGATGGAAACACAAGAGTTAGCTGTCAGAGTCTGAAGTAAATGTTAAGTCATTGGGACAGAGGGATAAAGAGGCATTGTCTGCTGCCAGTGGCTCTCTATGCCTTCTGTCCTGCAGCTGTGAGTGTAAAAACAAACCTTTCTCTCTTCACCACTGGATGTGAGCTACAACTGCTACTTAGATGTCCAAATGAGTAGAAAAGTCATAACATTGTACTTGTCAAATATGTAACTTCTTTGTAAATACATTGTTACGGTGGCATGGTAGCCTAGTGGTTAGAGCGTTAGACTAGTAACCAGAAAGTTGCAAGTTCAAACCCCCGAGCTGACAAGGTACAAATCTGTCGTTCTGCCCCTGAACAGGCAGTTATCCCACTGTTCCTAGGCAGTCATTGAAAATAAGAATTTGTTCTTAACTGACTTGCCTGGTTAAATAAAGTTTAAAAAAAAATAGATTGAATAGAATGTAATGTAATATTGTGGTCAACGACAAGTTGATTTCACCATAGGATTTGATCAACCATGAGATTATAATTTTTTCAATCAGGGCGGTCCATTCATAATGACTTGTCTTCTCAGGTCGGGTGGGTGAGAGAGAGAGAGAGGGGAGGGAGGTTGAGAGAGAGAGAGGGGAGTGAGGGGGTGAGAGAGAGGGGAGGGGGTGAGAGAGAGGGGAGGGATGGTGAGAGATAGAGGGGAGGGAGGGGGTGAGCGATAGAGGGGAGGGAGGGGGTGAGAGAGAGAGGGGAGGGGGTGAGAGACGGGGGAGGGACGGTGAGAGATAGAGGGGAGGGAGGGGGTGAGAGAGGGGGAGGCAGGGGGTGAGAGAGAGGGAGGGAGGGAGGGAGGGAGGGGGTGAGAGAGAGGGGAGGGAGGGAGGGGGTGAGAGATAGAGGGGGGGAGGGGGGGTGAGAGAGACCCGGGAGGGAGGGAGGGGGGGGTGAGAGATAGAGGGGAGGGGAGGGGGTGAGAGAGACCCAGGAGGGAGGAGAGGGGTGAGAGAGAGAGGGGAGGGAGGGGGGGGAAAGTGGCAGATCTGTTAAAGAGGAACCGACAGCGTCAATTACCCATTGTCCTTTGTTTCTAATCTCATTATTATAGGCCTATTGCAATCTGAAAGGCATGTATGTGAATGTTTAGAAGGGACAATCTTAGCTAATTGTATTGTTATGGTCCAGTGTCCAGCCTAACCAATCATGGATGGTACATTAGCATGGAATAATAGTCTCTGTGCCAGAGGTTGCCCGAAATGTTTCTCTATGCAATTATGCAAATTATGCATTTGGAGATCCCAAGAGACTTCTCCAGTTTCCCCGGAATCCGAACAGGTTGAATCAAGTATCAGTCACATATTTTAGGCCATTTTGTGTGCTATTCAAGTGGCGAGAGACATAGAGGGAACATGATGTCCGAAACACTTTCCACTCCGCTCCGCTGTGCGCTGCGTCTTTAACTGTTCCCCAACTCCTCCTTCTCCTTCAGTGACATGCCCTCCGGTCTGCATACTCCTTTTACTTCGGTCTGCCTCTCATAGCGGTTACTGGAAATGACACACGGGAGGCGGTCGAAAGGCAAATGTCCAAAAATAATGTGCTGTAGTTATGATTCACCTGGAAGCCACATTTTGATCAGATTTATAAGACCAGACAACACTTAGCCTATAGGGTCTTTTCAGTAATGGGACGCAGTATCAAACGGTCTGAGAGAATATCGTTAATGTGTTGAAGCCTGGTGGTGTGTTGATTCCGTCTACCAGCCCGGGTGAGCTGCTGCTGTATCGTGGGACGACCGGGATCAGAGCGGACGGACGTGGTTCTGTCCATATCCACACGAGTAGAAGTTTAGCGCCGTGATTTGATTTTTTTGCCCGCGTGTTAGTGCAAAGAGCCGCATCTATATTTCCCTAATGAAAATTACTCTTTGGAAGGGTTCCCGGGTCGTGACAGAGATGATGTCGAGTAAAAGTGTGGAATGGCTTCAAGAGGAACTTGAGTCCGGGCTCGGTGTGAGCTCGCTACTGCTGCTGGACTGCCGATCGCACGAGCTCTACGAATCATCACACATAGAGTCGGCCATCAATCTGGCGATTCCCGGTTTGATGCTGCGGAGACTAAAGAAGGGGAATCTACCGATCCGGTCCATCATTCCCAACAACGAGGATAAGGAGAAATTCGTGAAGCGGTGCAAAACGGACATGATTCTTCTCTACGACGAGGCCACTACGGACTGGCAGGAGACCGGGCTGGTGAGCTCTGTCCTCGGCTTGCTGCTGCAAAAGCTCCGGGATGACGGCTCCAAGGCTTTTTATCTGGAAGGTGAGAGTTAGCTTCTTTGCTCTTTAATTGTGATATTTCCGTATTCTATTCTACACTCTTGGAAAAAAGGTGCAGTCTAGAACAAAATGATTTTTCGTTATTCCCAAAGGATAACCCTTTGGAGAATCCTTTTGGTTCCAGATAAATCCCCTTTGGGTTCCATGTTGAACCTTTTTTAAAGAGGGTTCCACATTGAACGAAAAAGTGTTCTCCTATGGGGACAGCCAAATAACCCTTTTATAACCCTTTATGTTCTAAGAGTGTATATTATATTCTGTTCTAGACTACCTGTTAGCCTACGAATCCACTATAGCCCAAACTATGTTCTATTCCTCAGCCTGGTCTCATAGACTAGACGTAACATACTAAATTCAGTGTCTGGATTTACATTTCCTATGATATATTATGTTTGGTATGGTTACATAAGACAAGAGGTTGCTAAAGGCAAAAATGAAAGGAGGGTGGTTGGTCGGGCAGATAACGTCTAGCAACCCAAAGGTTGTGTGTTTGAATCTCATCACATGCAATATTAGCTACTTTGCAACTTCTTAGCATGTTAGCTAACCTTTCTCCTAACTCTAACCTTAACCCTTTTAGTTAACCCTAACCCTTTAACCTAATTCCTAACCTTTGTCTTAATTAACCAGGGATGCAAACTAGTCAACTTTCAGTGAAATTCGCCATTTTGAATCCAAAATAGGTGACCTACGTGATTTGTGTAGATCCAATGATAACACTTTTGGGGTAGGGGGCGGAGCAATACTGGCTGTGTCCAAGGCTCAGCCAATCGTTCACATAACAACAGAATGCAGCGCAGCTGAAGAAAGAAGAGGCAACCAACTGACTAGTTACAGCATCAGCGAGCCTCTGGAAAGGCAGCTTGTCAGTTACAGCAGCGCGTCCCCTGAACGATAACAGCGAGGTAACGGTAGAGGAGAAGCCTGACCACGGAGACAGGGGTGAGAAGGTGATGATGCGTACTTCATGAGCTGTAACCGAAAAACAACTGACATCTGGAAAGTTTGAGGTGAGGGAGAAAGTGTGGTGGAACGAGTATTTTAAGTATCTTGCTAGCTGGATCGAATTCTCCGCTAGCTAGCCAGAGAAATGTTGAGCAACATTAGCCAACTTTACTGATCAAATAATTGAGTTTATGGTGTGAAAATTTGCTTGCTAATAAAGTCCGACAGCTAATGTTAGCTAGCTAACGTTACAACATGAAATGAGCAAACATTAGTAACCTAACTAATTTGCCATAGTATTAACTGGTAAATGACTCCTTGCCGTTCCTCAAGTTATAACGCGTTAATTGCTTACTAAACCCCGGCAATCTGTGTGAAAATAAGAATTTGTTCTTAACTGCCTAGTTAAATAAAGGTAAAAAAATATATTGTTAACTAGTTAACGAACTAACTACTATCTGTGAACTAATGTTTTCCCTCTACACTATGTGGTTAATTTTCAGAATGAGAGAATTAGGTGAAAAATGAGACATTGATTGTTAAACAGGTGGATTCAGGGACCAAGTGTAGCTGGAGCCTCACCTGGTTTAAGCTGGATGCCTCTATAGAGGTGAAAGGAACAACACACACGTTCCCTCTTTCTCACTTCTTCAATACAGTGGATAAAAGGGTTGTCAGGTGTTACTCTCTGCCTGAAAGAGATCAATTATGCCAACAAAGGGTCTCATGCTCTGCTGGCACATTGTAGAACAGATGTCCACAGGCAGAAAGTGTACAATGTAATAATGTGTAGCCCAAAGATATTGCTTTTGTTGTGTTGAACTTGACAGTAACACTTGTGTGTGAATGTTATTTTTGCACACATGTAGCCTTGCTCGATGTCTACTATAGTGGCCACTATAATAGAGTAACAATAGAAAGCCTGTTTGTTTCATTCTATTTCTACTTTAAGATGGTTTTTCCCCTCCAAGTGCAATATTTAGATGTGTGTGGTCACCAGTGTTCTATTATAAAGGCTGTCATGGTAACTCCAACATTAGTGTTTTGTATTTTCTCAACACTTGTGTCATTTGCAGTAAAGTTTAGGCAACAAATAACATTGGATTGTTTTCTTTACATGTTTTAGCTGCGAGTTCGGTTCACATGAACCACTTTATATTTCACACACAGAGACGGATCATGTAGATGATATTCTGTTGTTTAATTAGTTAAAACCTACATTTCCCCCTAGCAGGGATTTACATGTTTCGTTGCAAAAAGAAAGCGTCACCTTTCTGGGCCTTCAGCAGTTGGCATCCCTGCCTAACACCTAGACTAGCTAACGTTAGCAACAACTAATTGGAATTCGCAACATATCATACATTCTCCAAATCCGTAACATATTGTACGAGTTGCAATTCGTAACATACTGTATCATATGAATTGTAATTGGTAACATATCATACGAATTGGATGATGGACATCCACAAATTAATACATACCATACGTAACATATCATACTAATTTTGAGTGTCATGTAATTTACATACAGAATAATACGAAATGCTGTGAAACCAGGTTGCAGCCATTCCTAAGGGGCGGTAGGTAGCCTAGTGGTTAGAGCGTTGGAATCCCCGAGCAGACGAGGTACGAAAATCTGTCGTTCTGCCATTGAACAAGGCAGTTAACCCACTGTTCCTAGGCCGTTCTGCCCCTGAACAAGGCAGTTAACCCACTGTTCCTAGGCCGTTCTGCCATTGGACAAGGCAGTTAACCCACTGTTCCTAGGCCGTTCTGCCATTGAACAAGGCAGTTAACCCACTGTTCCTAGGCCGTTCTGCCATTGGACAAGGCAGTTAACCCACTGTTCCTAGGCCGTTCTGCCATTGAACAAGGCAGTTAACCCACTGTTCCTAGGCCGTTCTGCCATTGAACAAGGCAGTTAACCCACTGTTCCTAGGCCGTCATTGTAAATAAGAATCTGTTCTTAACTGACTTGCCTAGTTAAATAAAGATACTAATGTTACCACTGGATTACAGCCAAAGTTATATAGTCACTAAATCAAGGCAACCATATGATACTAATTATCTATTTGTTTCCCTTTCAACAAGTTACACTATTCTTTTCCATTCTAGTCTGTATCATATTAAAGTTGTAAAATAATTGTTGTCTGAATGAAAAGTCAATGGATGGCAGCCATGTTTCCTCTGCCATAATATACAGTATTAGGATATTTAAAAAAAATACTGCTCTTTATTTTCTCAAACGCTTCAAAATAAACCAGTTATATTTTGGCTTAGTGGTTGGTTTAGTTTTTGTATTGTCTAGGTGTTTAACCTGTCTAGGGTTTTTGTAAAGCTATGGGGTTTTGGTTTGTCTAGGTGTACCATGTCTAGGGTTTTTGTATATCTATGGGGTTTTGGTTTGTCTAGGTATATGTAGGTCTATGGTGGCCTGATTGGAATCAATCTGTAGGCAGTGTTGGGAATGATCCATTCTTCTTCTATTGTCTTAATAGTTGCGTATTTCTTACTCTGTCACAGTAGTAAGAATCACAATGGTTCAAGCCCTTTAACTTTCGACTGTTAGACCAATCTAATCGACTAAACATGCTCTATGTGTCACGCCCTGGCCTTAGTTATCTTTGTTTTCTTTATTATTTTGGTTAGGTCAGGGTGTGACATGGGTGGTTGGTTTAGTTTTTGTATTGTCTAGGGTTTTTGAATATCAATGTGGTTTTGGTTTGTCTAGGTATATGTAGGTCTATGGTGGCCTGAATTGGTTCCCAATCAGAGACAGCTGTTTATCGTGGTCTCTGATTGGGGATCCTATTTAGGTTGCCATTTTCCATTTGGGTTTTGTGGGTTATTGTCTATGTGTAGTTGTCTGGCAGCACTCGTGTTATTAGCGTCACGGTCGTTTTGTATAGTTTGTTCAGTGTTTATTCTTCATTTAAAGAAGTATGTATTCATCTCACGCTGCGCCTTGGTCTCATCGTTATGACGAAAGAATGTGGAATGAACCAAATATGTTTTCAATTAATGGTCTAAAATGGTTCAGGAAAGTACTTTCATATCATAAATACATAGGGCCTCGTCTCCGAGTTGGGATGTAGGTCTAACTTAAAGGATTCTGATGAGCCACACCCATTGCTGACAGGTCTATAAAATCCAGCACACAGCCATGCAATCTCCATGGACAAACATTGGCAGTAGAATGGCCTTCCTGAAGAGCTCAGTGACTTTCAACTTGGCACCGTCAAAGGATGCCACCTTTCCAACACGTCAGCATGTACAATTTCTGCCTTGCTAGAGCTTCCCCGGTCGACTGTAAGGGCTGTTATTGTGAAGTGGAAACTTCTAGGAGCAACAACGGCTCAACCGCGAAGTGGTAGGCCACAGAAGCTCACCCCCGAGTGCTGAAGCGCGTAAAAATTGTCTGTCCTCTGTTGCAACACTCACTACTGAGTTCCAAACTGCCTCTGGAAGCAACGTCAGTAAACTAACTGTTTGTTGGGAGCTTAATGAAATGAGTTTCCATGGCCGAGCAGTCGCACACAAGCCTAAGATCACCATGGGCCATGCCAAGCGTCGGCTGAAGTGGTGTAAAGCCCGCCGCCATTGGACTGGAGCAGTAGATATGCATTCTTTGGAGTGATGAATCACGCGTCACCATCTGGCAGTCCGACGGACAAATCTGGGTTTTGGTGGATGCCAGGAGAACACTACCTGCCCCAATGCATAGTGCCAACTGTAAAGTTTGGTGGATGAGGAATAATTGTTTGGGGCTGTTTTTCATGGTTCGGGCTAACACTATTGCATACAATGACATTGTAGACGATTCTGTGCTTCCAACTTGGTAGCAACAGTTTGGAGAAGGCCCTTACCTGTTTCAGCATGACAATGCCCCCTGTGCACAAAGCGAGGTCCATACAGAAGTGGTTTGTCGAGATCGGTGTGGAAGAACTTGACTGGCCTGCACAGAGTCCTGACTTTAACCCTTTTGAACACCTTTGGGATGAATTGAAACGTTGACTGTGAGCCAGGACTTATCACCCAACATCAGTGCCCGACCTCACAATTACTTGTGGTTGAATGGAAGCAAGTGCCTCCCCAGCATTGTTCCAACATCTAGTGGAAAGCCTTCTCAGAAGAGTGGAGGCTGTTATAGCAGCAAAGGGGGACCAACTCCATATTAAATCCTTCCTAGAAGAGTGGAGGCTGTTATAGGAGCAAAGGGGGGACCAACTCATTGCCTACAAGTAGCAATGTAGAACTCAATTGATTTAACATGCAATGTAATGAGTACTTCCGGCGCCGACAGAGATGGCCGCCTATGCTTTCCTAGGAAACTATGCAGTTTTTTGTTTTTTACGTGTTATTTCTTACACTAGTACCCCAGGTCATCTTAGGTTTCTTTACATACAGCCGACAAGAACTACTGAATATAAGATCAGCGTCAACTCACCATCAGTACGACCAAGAATATGTTTTTCGCGATGCGGATCCTGAGTTCTGCCTTACAACCAGTGTAACCGAGTGGATCACATGCAGCGACCAAAAAAAAAAACGACTCAGAAAAAGAGGGAAACGAAGCGGTCTTCTGGTCAGACTCCGGAGACGGGCACATCGTGCACCACTCCCCAGCATTCTTCTTGCCAATGTCCAGTCTCTTGACAACAAGGTTGATGAAATCCGAGCAAGGGTAGCATTCCAGAGGGACATCAGAGACTGTAACGTTCTCTGCTTCACGGAAACATGGCTCACCGGAGAGACGCAATCCGAAGCGGTGCAGCCAGCGGGTTTCTCCACGCATCGCGCCGACAGAAACAAACATCTCTCTGGTAAGAAGACGGGCGGGGGCGTATGCCTTATGGCCAACGTGACATGGTGTGATGAAGGAAACATACAGGAACTCAAATCCTTCTGTTCACCTGATTTAGAATTCCTCACAATCAAATGTAGACCGCATTATCTACCAAGAGAATTCTCTTCGATTATAATCACAGCCGTATATATCCCCCCCAAGCAGACACATCGATGGCTCTGAACGAACTTTATTTAACTCTCTGCAAACTGGAAACGATTTATCCGGAGGCTGCATTCATTGTAGCTGGGGATTTTAACAAGGCTAATCTGAAAACAAGACTCCCTAAATTTTATCAGCATATTGATTGCGCAACCAGGGGTGGAAAGACCCTGGATCATTGTTACTCTAACTTCCGTACGCATATAAGGCCCTGCCCCGCCCCCTTTCGGAAAAGCTGACCACGACTCCATTTTGTTGATCCCTGCCTACAGACAGAAACTAAAACAAGAAGCTCCCACGCTGAGGTCTGTCCAACGCTGGTCCGACCAAGCTGACTCCACACTCCAAGACTGCTTCCATCACGTGGACTGGGAGATGTTTCGTATTGCGTCAGACAACAACATTGACGAATACGCTGATACGGTGTGCGAGTTCATTAGAACGTGCGTTGAAGATGTCGTTCCCATAGCAACGATTAAAACATTCCCTAACCAGAAACCGTGGATTGATGGCAGCATTCGTGTGAAACTGAAGGCACGAACCACTGCTTTTAATCAGGGCAAGGTGTCTGGTAACATGACTGAATACAAACAGTGCAGCTATTCCCTCCGCAAGGCTATCAAACAAGCTAAGCGCCAGTACAGAGACAAAGTAGAATCTCAATTCAACGGCTCAGACACAAGAGGTATGTGGCAGGGTCTACAGTCAATCACGGACTACAGGAAGAAACCCAGCCCAGTCACGGACCAGGATGTCTTGCTCCCAGGCAGACTAAATAACTTTTTGCCCGCTTTGAGGACAATACAGTGCCACTGACACGGCCTGCAACGGAATCATGCGGTCTCTCCTTCACTGCAGCCGAAGTGAGTAAGACATTTAAACGTGTTAACCCTCGCAAGGCTGCAGGCCCAGACGGCATCCCCAGCCGCGCCCTCAGAGCATGCGCAGACCAGCTGGCCGGTGTGTTTACGGACATATTCAACCAATCCCTATACCAGTCTGCTGTTCCCACATGCTTCAAGAGGGCCACCATTGTTCCTGTTCCCAAGAAAGCTAAGGTAACTGAGCTAAACGACTACCGCCCCGTAGCACTCACATCCGTCATCATGAAGTGCTTTGAGAGACTAGTCAAGGACCATATCACCTCCACCCTACCTGACACCCTTGACCCACTCCAATTTGCTTACCGCCCAAATAGGTCCACAGACGATGCAATCTCAACCACACTGCACACTGCCCTAACCCATCTGGACAAGAGGAATACCTATGTGAGAATGCTGTTCATCGACTACAGCTCGGCATTCAACACCATAGTACCCTCCAAGCTCGTCATCAAGCTCGAGACCCTGGGTCTCGACCCCGCCCTGTGCAACTGGGTACTGGACTTCCTGACGGGCCGCCCCCAGGTGGTGAGGGTAGGCAACAACATCTCCTCCCCGCTGATCCTCAACACTGGGGCCCCACAAGGGTGCGTTCTGAGCCCCCTCCTGTACTCCCTGTTCACCCACGACTGCGTGGCCATGCACGCCTCCAACTCAATCATCAAGTTTGCGGACGACACAACAGTGGTAGGCTTGATTACCAACAACGACGAGACGGCCTACAGGGAGGAGGTGAGGGCCCTCGGAGTGTGGTGTCAGGAAAATAACCTCACACTCAACGTCAACAAAACTAAGGAGATGATTGTGGACTTCAGGAAACAGCAGAGGGAACACCCCCCATCCACATCGATGGAACAGTAGTGGAGAGGGTAGCAAGTTTTAAGTTCCTCGGCATACACATCACAGACAAACTGAATTGGTCCACTCACACAGACAGCATCGTGAGGAAGGCGCAGCAGCGCCTCTTCAACCTCAGGAGGCTGAAGAAATTCGGCTTGTCACCAAAAGCACTCACAAACTTCTACAGATGCACAATCGAGAGCATCCTGGCGGGCTGTATCACCGCCTGGTATGGCAACTGCACCGCCCTCAACCGTAAGGCTCTCCAGAGGGTAGTGAGGTCTGCACAACGCATCACCGGGGGCAAACTACCTGCCCTCCAGGACACCTACACCACCCGATGCTACAGGAAGGCCATAAAGATCATCAAGGACATCAACCACCCGAGCCACTGCCTGTTCACCCCGCTGTCATCCAGAAGGCGAGGTCAGTACAGGTGCATCAAAGCTGGGACCGAGAGACTGAAAAACAGCTTCTATCTCAAGGCCATCAGACTGTTAAACAGCCACCACTAACATTGAGTGGCTACTGCCAACACACTGTCAATGACACTGACTCTACTCCAGCCACTTTAATCATGGGAATTGATGGGAAATTATGTAAATATATCACTAGCCACTTTAAACAATGCTACCTTATATAATGTTACTTACCCTACATTGTTCATCTCATATGCATACGTTGATACTGTACTCTATATCATCGACTGCATCCTTATGTAATACATGTATCACTAGCCACTTTAACTATGCCACTTGGTTTACATACTTATCTCATATGTATATACTGTACTCGATATCATCTACTGTATCTTGCCTATGCTGCTCTGTACCATCACTCATTCATATATCCTTATGTACATATTCTTTATCCCCTTACACTGTGTATAAGACAGTAGTTTTTTTTTGGAATTGTTAGTTAGATTACTTGCTCGTTATTACTGCATTGTCGGAACTAGAAGCACAAGCATTTCGCTACACTCGCATTAACATCTGCTAACCATGTGTATGTGACAAATAAAATTTGATTTGATTTTAATTCAATATGATTTAAATGTATAGGCCTATAGCCTACTGTATTTACATGTTAATGCTTTCATCTCAGGTCTATTCATTTGAAGCATCATTTTTATACGCCGCTTGTTTGTATTAATTGCAAAGACTTGGGCAACTTTCAATTGGTAGTCAACTTTGTTCTAAAGTTATGGCGGTCATAGCGGATAAACCGTGTGATTCCACGTTTAGCGGAGATGTTCCGTGTATTAAGTGACGCGCGGCGGAGAAAATGCATTTTAACGATACATTTAGCTATTCTATCAGCGGTCTGACGCGGGCGTTAGATTACGAGCTTTTTCAAGTGCAACGTTAATAACCAGGATTTTGGGGAAACAGCTCGGAGATTTAACGATGCTCCTACGAACTTTCTAACGATAAATTTAACCTTAAGATGTTTTTGGGGAAACGGGCCCAGAATATGAAATGTTGAAGGAGTGGAAACATGGGATGTACAGTAATCCCATTCCCAAAACATCAGTGTTTGAGATGGGTTTATTATTGTGTTATAGGGTTTAATGTGCTAACGTATCAGTATACATTTATTTTACCGTCATGTAGGAAGTAGGCCCGTTTCCGTTTCCTGTCTAGCACATATAAATAGTATCTTTGGTTGTTCTTGGAGTTTATTTCGCCATTTTGAATTGATACATGCTGTTCACACCTTTCGTTCAGTATTCTGGTAGATCTCTGTTCATGCTATCATTTATCACACACACAGACGATATTCCAATTTGCACATTGGACAATAAAGCTATAATCTATTCTAATTTCTCTGTATTGTATTTATAGAATCGCTGGAATGACGTGTCACAGAACCTTTCTCATATTGTGATTCTGACCCATCTGTGTTCCTGTTCTTTCCAGCAGTTCTCTTCTGTTCTATTTTATTTGATTCTAATCTATTAGATTCTATTCTAAAACGTCTCTTTTGTTCTTTCCAGCAGTTCTCTTCTGTTCTATTTGATTCTATTTGATTTGATTCTATTCTAAAACGTCTCTTTTGTTCTTTCCAGCAGTTCTCTTCTGTTCTATTTGATTCTATTTGATTTGATTCTATTCTAAAACGTCTCTTTTGTTCTTTACAGCAGTTCTCTTCTGTTTTATTTGATTCTATTCTATTTGTTTCTATTTTAAAACATCTCTTTTGTTCTTTACAGCAGTTCTCTTCTGTTTTATTTGATTCTATTCTAAAACTCTATTCTAAAACGTCTCTTTTGTTCTTTCCAGCAGTTCTCTTCTGTTCTATTTGATTCTATTTGATTTGATTCTATTCTAAAACGTCTCTTTTGTTCTTTACAGCAGTTCTCTTCTGTTTTATTTGATTCTATTCTATTTGTTTCTATTTTAAAACATCTCTTTTGTTCTTTACAGCAGTTCTCTTCTGTTTTATTTGATTCTATTCTAAAACTCTATTCTAAAACGTCTCTTTTGTTCTTTCCAGCAGTTCTCTTCTGTTCTATTTGATTCTATTTGATTTGATTCTATTCTAAAACATCTCTTTTGTTCTTTACAGCAGTTCTCTTCTGTTTTATTTGATTCTATTCTATTTGTTTCTATTTTAAAACGTCTCCGTTGTTGTTTCCAGGTGGATTCAACAAGTTCCAGACAGACTACCCAGAACACTGTGAGATCAACCTTGACTGTTCCTGCCCCAGCAGTTCCCCGCCTGCGTCTGTCCTGGGGCTGGGGGGGCTGAGGATCAGTTCTGACTGTTCTGATGGGGAGTCATCGGACAGAGAACCGGTCAGCGCCACCGAGTCCGAGGGCAGCCCTCTCCCCAACAACCAGCCTGCCTTCCCGGTCCAGATCTTACCGTACCTCTACCTGGGCTGTGCCAAAGACTCCACCAATCTGGACATCCTGGGGAAGTATAATATTAAGTACATCCTGAACGTCACACCCAACCTGCCCAACATGTTTGAACACAACAGAGACTTCAAGTACAAACAGATCCCCATCTCCGATCACTGGAGCCAAAACCTCTCGCAGTTTTTCCCAGAGGCCATTTCTTTCATTGGTGAGTTGTGGCAGTAGCCTGCTCATTTGAATGTTGTTCAATCACAGATCAGGTGGAGTTCAGAGTCTTTTCATTCTTGTCTCTTGTTGTAATGTTCGTTTGCGTAATGTTTTATGAACCCAGGTCAGAGTTGATTCATTTGAAAAATGGTTTCCTCAGCTCATCCCACCAACATTCAGGTTATATAACTATAAAACTCAATTAGGCAGCGATAGATTCATTAAGTTGTTGGCTGAGTCAAACGAGCTGTCTTATTGCTTAAAACATAGATTTACAAGTACAATAACAAAGCTTATAACTCAAAACATATATAGTATAGATGTATGAGTCAGCAACTTAAGCTAACAAGCCTCAGATGCATCATCCTTTAAGAAACAACTCTGATTGATGTCTTTCTGAGCAGTTTGTGGTATTTCCTGCTACACGCCTCATTTCACACCATGAATGCTATGAGTCATGACTTGATCTGAGTCGCTCTAGCGTTGGAGGGATTATATCATCAAATCACAGTGTGGGCCTTTAATTAACTCATCAAAAGTTGGCCAACAGGTTTCTAGCACAACTCATTATACAACAGAAGGGAATCTGTGAATGAAGTAGGCCAGGTCATTTAGAGAAGCACTGTGAATTAAGTAGGCCAGGTCATTTAGAGAAGAACTGAATGAAGTAGGCCAGGTCATTTAGAGAACCACTGTGAATGAAGTAGGCCAGGTCATTTAGAGAAGCACTGTGAATGAAGTAGGCCAGGTCATTTAGAGAAGCACTGTGAATTAAGTAGGGCAGGTCATTTAGAGAAGCACTGTGAATTAAGTAGAACAGGTCATTTTGACCAGCACTGTGAATGAAGTAGGCCAGGTCATTTAGAGAAGCACTGTGAATGAAGTAGGCCAGGTCATTTTGACCAGCACTGTGAATGAAGTAGGCCAGGTCATTTAGAGAAGCACTGTGAATGAAGTAGGCCAGGTCATTTTGACCAGCACTGTGAATGAAGTAGGCCAGGTCATTTAGAGAAGCACTGTGAATGAAGTAGGGCAGGTCATTTAGAGAAGCACTGTGAATGAAGTAGGCCAGGTCATTTTGACCAGCACTGTGAATGAAGTAGGCCAGGTCATTTAGAGAAGCACTGTGAATGAAGTAGGCCAGGTCATTTAGAGAAGCACTGTGAATGAAGTAGGCCAGGTCATTTAGAGAACCACTGTGAATGAAGTAGGCCAGGTCATTTAGAGAAGCACTGTGAATGAAGTAGGCCAGGTCATTTTGACCAGCACTGTGAATGAAGTAGGCCAGGTCATTTAGAGAACCACTGTGAATGAAGTAGGCCAGGTCATTTTGACCACTGTGAATGCAGGTCATTTAGAGAACCACTAAATGAAGTAGGCCAGGTCATTGAGAGAACCAATGTGAATGAAGTAGGCCAGGTCATTTAGAGAGGCACTGTGAATGAAGTAGGCCAGGTCTTTTTGACCAGCACTGTGAAGGAAGTAGGCCAGGTCATTTAGAGAACCACTGTGAATTAAGTAGGCCAGGTCATTTTGACCAGCACTGTAAATGAAGTAGACCAGGTCATTTAGAGAACCACTGTGAATGAAGTAGGCCAGTTCATTTGGAGAACCACTGTGAATGAGGTAGGCCAGGTCATTTAGAGAGCCATTGGGAATGAAGTAGGACAGGTCATCTTGAAGACTGAAGAATGAAGGATAGACTTACTTGTTGACCACACCACCCACTCACCACCGCCCTCGCATGTGCGAGCGTTGCAAAATTAACACAAACATTATTCTATTCGATTTGAAAAAACACATAAAAATACACCTTATGGAACAGCAGGATTGTGAAGGAACACAAACATAGACATAGACACATGCATACAAACACACAATAACATACGTACCACACACACATGGATCTTGTGTTATAGATATGTGGTAGTAGAGTAGAGGCCTGAGGGCACACATGTAGTCTTAGGAATGTAATGTTATTAATCTGCCTTAATTTTGCTGGATCCCAGGAAGAGTAGCTGCTGCCTTGGCAGGAACTAATGGGGATCCATGATAAACCCCAGGAAGAGTAGCTGCTGCCTTGGCAGGAACTAATGGGGATCCATGATAAACCCCAGGAAGAGTAGCTGCTGCCTTGGCAAGAACTAATGGGGATCCTTAATAAACCCCAGGAAGAGTAGCTGCTGCCTTGGCAGGAACTAATGGGGATCCATAATAAACCCCAGGAAAAGTAGCTGCTGCCTTGGCAGGAACTAATGGGGATCCATAATATACCCCAGGAAGAGTAGCTGCTGCCTTGGCAGGAACTAATGGGGATCCATAATAAACCCCAGGACGAGTAGCTGCTGCCTTGGCAGGAACTAATGGGGATCCTTAATAAACCGCAGGAAGAGTAGCTGCTGCTTTGTCAGGAAATATTGGGGATCCTTAATATACCCCAGGAATAGTAGCTGCTGCCTTGGCAGGAACTAATGGGGATCCGTAATAAACCCCAGGAAGAGTAGCTGCATCCTTGGCAGGTACTAACGGGGATCCATAATAAACCCCAGAAAGAGTAGCTGCTGCCTTGGCAGGAACTAATGGGGATCCATAATAAACCCCAGGAAAAGTAGCTGCTGCCTTGGCAGGAACTAATGGGGATCCATAATATACCCCAGGAAGAGTAGCTGCTGCCTTGGCAGGAACTAATGGGGATCCATAATAAACCCCAGGACGAGTAGCTGCTGCCTTGGCAGGAACTAATGGGGATCCTTAATAAACCGCAGGAAGAGTAGCTGCTGCTTTGTCAGGAAATATTGGGGATCCTTAATATACCCCAGGAATAGTAGCTGCTGCCTTGGCAGGAACTAATGGGGATCCGTAATAAACCCCAGGAAGAGTAGCTGCATCCTTGGCAGGTACTAACGGGGATCCATAATAAACCCTAGAAAGAGTAGCTGCTGCCTTGGCAGGAACTAATGGGGATCCATAATAAACCCCAGGAAGAGTAGCTGCTGCCTTGGCAGGAACTAATGGGGATCCTTAATAAACCCCAGGAAGAGTAGCTGCTTTCTTGGCAGGAACTAACGGGGATCCATAATATACCCCAGGAATAGTAGCTGCTGCCTTGGCAGGAACTAATGGGGATCCATAATAAGCCCCAGGAAGAGTAGCTGCTGCCTTGGCAGGAACTAATGGGGATCCATAATAAACCCCAGGAAAAGTAGCTGCTGCCTAGGCAGGAACTAATGGGGATCCATAATATACCCCAGCAAGAGTAGCTGCTGCCTTGGCAGGAACTAATGGGGATCCTTAATAAACCCCAGGAATAGTAGCTGCTGCCTTGGCAGGAACTAATGGGGATCCATAATAAGCCCCAGGAAGAGTAGCTGCTGCCTTGGCAGGAACTAATGGCAAACCATAATAAACCCCAGGAAGAGTAGCTGTTGCCTTGGCAGGAACTAATGGGGATCCATAATAAACCCCAAGAAGAGTAGCTGCTGCCTTGGCAGGAACTAACGGGATCCATAATAAACCCCAGGAAGAGTAGCTGCTGCTTTGTCAGGAACTATTGGGGATCCTTAATATACCCCAGGAATAGTAGCTGCTGCCTTGGCAGGAACTAATGGGGATCCATAATAAGCCCCAGGAAGAGTAGCTGCTGCCTTGGCAGGAACTAATGGGGATCCATAATAAACCTTCAGGACGAGTAGCTGCTGCCTTGGCAGGAACTAATGGGGATCCTTAATAAACCCCAGGAAGAGTAGCTGCTGCCATGGCAGGAACTAATGGCGAACCATAATAAACCCCAGGAAGAGTAGCTGTTGCCTTGGCAGGAACTAATGGGGATCCATAATAAACCCCAGGAAGAGTAGCTGCTGCCTTGGCAGGAACTAATGGGGATCCATAATAAGCCCCAGGAAGAGTAGCTGCTGCCTTGGCAAGAACTAATGGGGATCCTTAATAAACCCCAGGAAGAGTAGCTGTTGCCTTGGTAGGAACTAATGGGGATCCATAATAAACCCAGGACGAGTAGCTGCTGCCTTGGCAGGAACTAATGGGGATCCATAATAAACCCCAGGAAAAGTAGCTGCTGCCTTGGCAGGAACTAATGGGGATCCATAATAAACCACAGGAAAAGTAGCTGCTGCCTTGGCAGGAACTAATGGGGATCCATAATAAACCCCAGGACGAGTAGCTGCTGCCTTGGCAGGAACTAATGGGGATCCTTAATAAACCCCAGGAAGAGTAGCTGCTGCTTTGGCAGGAACTATTGGGGATCCTTAATATACCCCAGGAATAGTACCTGCTGCCTTGGCTGGAACTAATGGGGATCCATAATAAGCCCCAGGAAGAGTAGCTGCTGCCTTGGCAGGAACTAATGGGGATCCATAATAAACCCCAGGAAAAGTAGCTGCTGCCTTGGCAGGAACTAATGGGGATCCATAATAAACCCCAGGAAGAGTAGCTGTTGCCTTGTCAGGAACTAATGGGGATCCATAATACACCCCAGGAAGAGTAGCTGCTGCCTTGGCAGGAACTAATGGGGATCCATAATAAGCCCCAGGAAGAGTAGCTGCTGCCTTGGCAAGAACTAATGGGGATCCTTAATAAACCCCAGGAAGAGTAGCTGTTGCCTTGGCAGGAACTAATGGGGATCCATAATAAACCCAGGACGAGTAGCTGCTGCCTTGGCAGGAACTAATGGGGATCCTTAATAAACCGCAGGAACAGTAGCTGCTGCTTTGTCAGGAACTAATAGCAAACCATAATAAACCCCAGGAAGAGTAGCTGCTGCCTTGGCAGGAACTAATGGGGATCCTTAATATACCCCAGGGATAGTAGCTGCTGCTTTGGCAGGAACTAATGGCAAACCATAATAAACCCTAGGCAGAGTAGCTGCTGCCTTGGCAGGAACTAATGGGGATCCATAATAAGCCCCAGGAAGAGTAGCTGCTGCCTTGGCAAGAACTAATGGGGATCCTTAATAAACCCCAGGAAGAGTAGCTGTTGCCTTGGCAGGAACCAATGGGGATCCATAATAAACCCAGGACGAGTAGCTGCTGCCTTGGCAGGAACTAATGGGGATCCTTAATAAACCGCAGGAACAGTAGCTGCTGCTTTGTCAGGAACTATTGGGGATCCATAATAAACCCCAGGAAGCGTAGCTGCTGCCTTGGCAGGAACTAATGGCGAACCATAATAAACCCCAGGAAGAGTAGCTGTTGCCTTGGCAGGAACTAATGGGGATCCATAATAAACCACAGGAAGAGTAGCTTCCTGCCTTGGCAGGAACTAATAGGGATCCTTAAAAAATCCCAGGAAGAGTAGATGCTGCTTTGGCAGGAACTAATGGGGATCCATAATAAACCCCAGGACGAGTAGCTGCTGCCTTGGCAGGAACTAATGGGGATCCTTAATAAACCCCAGGAAGAGTAGCTGCTTCCTTGGCAGGAACTAACAGGGATCCATAATATACCCCAGGAATAGTAGCTGTTGCCTTGCCAGGAACTAATGGGGATCCATAATAAGCCCCAGGAAGAGTAGCTGCTGCCTTGGCAAGAACTAATGGGGATCCTTAATAAACCCCAGGAAGAGTAGCTGCTGCATAGGCAGGAACTAATGGGCATCCTTAATAAACCGCAGGAAGAGTAGCTGCTGCTTTGTCAGGAACTATTGGGGATCCTTAATATACCCCAGGAATAGTAGCTGCTGACTTGGCAGGAACTAATGGGGATCCATAATAAACCCCAGGAAGAGTAGCTGCTGACTTGGCAGGAACTAATGGGGATCCATAATTAATACAATTGTTCCACCCACACTACTTGCACGCGTCAACTAGCATCTGCTTAGCCAGGCGCAAAAATAGAAATGTGTTCTATTTGTGACGCTTGGAGCGCTGCAAGTCCCGCCTGTCCCATTTCCTCATTGGTTTTTAGGAGAGTATACCTACGTGGGTGATTGAAAATAAACTGAGGTCCACTCCAGTTGATGGTGGTAATGCACCTTAAAGTTGGTTGCCAACCGTCATATATAGTCCAAAGAAGAAGAAGAAGCGTGAAGGAGGAGAGATGACTAGAAACAAACTCTGTTTACTGTTTTATCTGTGGATTAATTGTCGGAGTAGAGGACCTTGTGCATTTCAGGTAAAATAACAACCCAATGTTTATATCCCAGGACAAATTAGCTAGCAACAGCAAGCTAGCTAAATTCCAATCAATGTTTAATACTTATCGACCGGTCCCCAAATTAATATAGTTGGTTCAGAGTTCATTTTGACATTTCAACCTGCGTGTTCTGATCTCGTCTGGGTGGACAAAGTCAGCATGCGCGCGATGGCAGACGCACGTGCTCAGTCTGGTCTGCATGTTAGTTTGTAATGAATGATGGATAACTAGGGTTCTTTGGCTGATGAATGATGGATGGCTAGGGGTTCATAGCATTGGGCCAGTAACTGAAAGGTTGCTGGTATAAAGTAATGCACTATATAGGGCTCTGGTATAAAGTAATGCACTATATAGGGAATAGGGCTCAGGTATAAAGTAGTGCCCTATATAGGGAATAGGGCTCTGGTCTAAAGTAGTACCACTACATAGGGAATAGGGCTCTGGTATAAAGTAATGCACTATATAGGGAATAGGGCTCTGGTATAAAGTAATGCACTATATAGGGAATAGGGCTCTGGTATAAAGTAGTGAAAGAATTATAACAGAGAGGTTTGTTTTGTAATATTTACTTAGGACTATTTCAGTATTTCAGACCAGACTATTTGTGGTTAGTTTCAGTATTTAATTAATCACCCTACTACTAGACGAATACCCAGGGTATTCCCCTCATCAGCTTCATGGGAATGTGGAGTTTTGGTTTGTCTCTGGAATTTATCCTGAGCCGTGTTTGTTTTGAAACACAGTTAAGAAACCCACTATGACATGTGAAAGGTTTCGAGTCAGAGTTGGAGGGTCAATCGCTGGAATGTGTGGTAGCAGGGATTGCTGCTCCACTTTTAGGGAAATATGTAAAGCTACTGTAGTTAGTTAGGGCCTGTTAATTGGTTACTTTGGGCGTGTTAGTTACTTTGGGCATGTTAGTTACTTTGGGCCTGTTAGTTACTTTGGACCTGTTAGTTACTTTGGGCCTGTTAGTTGCTTTTGGCCTGTTAGTTGCTTTTGGCCTGTTAGTTGCTTTGGGCCTGTTAGTTACTTTGGGCCTGTTAGTTAGTTACTTTGGGCCTGTTAGTTAATTAGGGCCTGTTAGTTAATTAGGGCCTGTTAGTTAATTAGGGCCTGTTAGTTAGTTAGGGGCCTGTTAGTTAGTTAGGGCCTGTTAGTTAGTTAGTTAGGGACAGTTAGTTAGGGCCTCAAATCAAATCAAATGTATTTGTCACATACACATGGTTAGCAGATGTTAATGCGAGTGTAGCTAAATGCTTGTGCTTCTAGTTCCGACCATGCAGTAATATCTAACAAGTGATCTAACAATTTCACAACAACTACCTTATACACACAAGTGTAAAGGAATGAATATGAATATGTACATAAAAATATATGAATGAGTGATGGCCGAACGGCATAGGCTAGATGCAGTAGATGGTATTGAGTACAGTGTATACATATGAGATGAGTAATGTTGGGTATGTAAGCATATAAAAGTGGCATAGTTTAAAGTGGCTAGTGATACATTACATCAAGATGGCAAGATGCAGTAGATGGTATAGAGTACATTATATACATATGAGATGAGTAATGTAGGGTAAGTAAACATTATATAATATAAAGTGGCTAGTGATAAATTGATTACATACATTTTTCCATTATTAAAGTGGCTGGAGGTGAGTCAGTATGTTGGCAGCAGCCACTCAATGTTAGTGATGGCTGTTTAACAGTCTGATGGCCTTGAGTTAGAAGCTGTTTTTCAGTCTCTCAGTCTCTGCTTTGATGCACCTGTACTGACCTCGCCTTCTGGATGATAGCGGGGTGAACAGGCAGTGGCTCGGGTGGTTGTTGTCCTTGATGATATTTTTGGCCTTCCTGTGACATCGGGTGTTGTAGGTGTCCTGGAGGGCAGGTAGTTTGCACCCGGTGATGCGTTGTGCAGACCTCACTACCCTCTGGAGAGCCTTACGGTTGTGGGCGGAGCAGTTGCCGTACCAGGCGGTGATACAGCCCGCCAGGATGCTCTCGATTGTGCATCTGTAAAAGCTTGTGAGTGTTTTTGGTGACAAGCCGAATTTCTTCAGCCTCCTGAGGTTGAAGAGGCGCTGCTGCACCTTCTTCACCACGCTGTCTGTGTGGGTGGACCATTTCAGTTTGTCCGTGATGTGTACGCCGAGGAACTTAAAACTCTCCACCCTCTCCACTCTGTCCCGTCAATGTAGATAGGGGGCTGCTCCCTCTTTTGTTTCCTGAAGTCCACGATCATCTCCTTTGTTTTGTTGACATTGAGTGTGAGGTTATTTTCCTGACACCACACTCCGAGGGCCCTCACCTCCTCCCTGTAGGCCATCTCGTTGTTGTTGGTAATCAAGCCTACCACTGTAGTGTCGTCGGCAAACTTGATGATTGAGTTGGAGGCATGCATGGCCACGCAGTCGTGGGTGAACAGGGAGTACAGGAGAGGGCTCAGAACGCACCCTTGTGGGGCCCCAGTGTTGAGGATCAGCGTGGGTGGAGATGTTGTTACCTACCCTCACCACCTTGGGGTAGGTAACCTACCCTCACCAACTGGGTCCTGGCCCGTCAGGAAGTCCAGGACCCAGTTGCACAGGGCGGGGTCGAGACCCAGGGTAATGATGAGTTTGGAGGGTACTATATGGTGTTAAATGCTGCACTGTAATCGATGAACAGCATTCTTACATAGGTATTCCTCTTGTCCAGATTGGATAGGGCAGTGTGCAGTGTGATGGTGATTGCGTCGTCAGTGAACCTATTGGGGCGGTTAGACACTAGAAGGAACCAGAGTTTAAACATCTAGCTCCTAGTTATAAATCAAATCAAATCAAATACACTAGAAGGAACCAGAGTTTAAACATCTAGCTCCTAGTTATACACTAGAAGGAACCAGAGTTTAAACCTCCAGCTCCTAGTTATACACTAGAAGGAACCAGAGTTTAAACCTCCAGGTCTTAGTTATACACTAGAAGGAACCAGAGTTTAAACATCTAGCTCTTAGTTATACACTAGAAGGAACCCAAGTTTAAACATCTAGCTCCTAGTTATACACTAACATGAACCAGAGTTTAAACCTCCAGGTCTTAGTTAGACACTAGAAGGAACCCAAGTTTAAACATCTAGCTCCTAGTTATACACTAACATGAACCAGAGTTTTTCCTGACTAGACTCCATTAGTTCTACTGTCTGTATTTGTCTAGACACACTAGAGTTAATTTAAATACACTATATATACAAAAGTATCGGGACACCCCTTCAAATGAGTGGATTTGGCTATTTCAGCCACATCCGTTGCTGATAGGTGTATAAAATCGAGCACACCGCCATGCAATCTCCATAGACACACATTGGCAGTAGAATTACCTTTTCTGAAGAGCTCAGTGACTTTCAATGTGGCACCATCATAGGGTAGCACTTTTCCAACAAGTCAATTTGTCAAATGTCTTCCCTGCTGGAGCTGCCCCGGTTAACTGTAAGTGCTGTTATTGTGAAGTGGAAACGTCTCGGAGCAACAACGGCTCAGCCATGAAGTGGTAGGCCACACAAGCTCACAGAACGGGGCCACTGAGTGCTGAAACGTGTAGCTCGTAACAAATGTCTGTCCTCGGTTGCAACACTCGCTACCGAGTTCCAAACTGCCTCTGGAAGCAAAGTCAGCGCAATAACTGTTTGTCGGGAGCTTCATGGGATGGGTTTCCAAGGCCGAGCAGCCGCACACAAGCCTAAGATCACCATGTGTAATGCCAAGCGTCATCTGGAGTGGTGTAAATCCCGCCACCATTGGACTCTGGAGCAGTGGAAACACGTTCTCTGGAGTGATGAATCACTCTTCACCAACTGTCAGTCCGACGGACAAATCTGAGTTTGGTGGATGAGGACTAATGGTCTGGGGAGGGAGGGAGGGGAGGGAAGGAAGGAGTAGGGGTTGAAAGAGAGTAGGACTGACTTACTTTGCGGTAGCCTTTGAAGCACTAATGGCTTGATAGTGCAGAGTGTTGCACCAGACAAAACCCAGGAACATCATCTAGGTTGTGAATAATGGATCATCTATATCAATGACTATGTCCCAAATGCACTACTTTTAAAAATGGGCCCTGGTCAAAATTTGTATACACATTTTTTATATGTGCCTGGTGTCTTGAGATGTTTCTTCAATATATCCACATAATTTCCTCCCTCATGATAAAATCTATTTTGTGAAGTGCACCAGTCCCTCCTGCAGCAAAGCCCCCCCCCCACAACATGATGCTGCATCCCCGTGCTTCACGGTTGGGATGGTGTTCTTCGGCTTGCAAGCTCCCCTTATCCTCCTAACATAACAAGCCTCCCCATTTCTTATCCTCCTAACATAACGATGGTCATTATGGCCGAACAGTTCTATTTTTGGGATTGTTTCATCAGACCAGACGACATTTTTCCAATAAGTACCATCTTTGTCCTCATGTGCAGTTGCAAACCGTAGTCTGGATTTTATGGTGGTTTTGGAGCAGTGGCCTAGAAATACATCCATAAGTTCAACTCCAATTGACTCAAATGATGTCAGTTAGCCTATCAGAAGCTTCTAAAACCATGACATCATTTTCTGGCATTTTTCAAGCTGTTTAAAGGCACAGTCAATTTAGTGTATGTAAACTTCTGAACCACTGGAATTGTGATACAGTGAACTATAAGTGAAATAATCTGTCTGTAAACAATTGTTGGAAACATTACTTGTGTCATGCACAAAGTAGATGTCCTAACCGACTTGCCAAAACTATAGTTTGTTAACAAGAAATGCGTGGAGTGGTTGAAAAGCGAGTTTTCAAGACTCCAACCTGAGTGTAAGTAAACTTCCGACTGTCGTTTTGAATATAGGTAATTTATTTCTGAATAAGGGTAATTTAGTTCTGAATATAGGTAATGTAGTTCTGAACGTGGGTCATTTAGTTCTGAATATAGGTCATTTAGTTCTGAACGTGGGTCATTTAGTTCTGAATATAGGCCATTTAGTTCTGAACGGGGGTAATTTAGTTCTGAACATGGGTCATTTAGTTCTGAAAGGGGGTCATTTAGTTCTGAATATAGGCCATTTAGTTCTGAACGGGGGTAATTTAGTTCTGAACGTGGGTCATTTAGTTCTGAAAGGGGGTCATTTAGTTCTGAACATGGGTAATTTAGTTCTGAACGTGGGTCATTTAGTTCCTTCAGAAAATATTCACACTTTTTCCACATTGTGTTATAGCCTGAATTTAAATTTGATTAAATATAGATTTTGTGTCACTGGCCTAAACACATTACCCCATAATGACAAAGTGGAATAATTGTTTTTCGAAATCTTTACAAATAAATAAAAAATGAAAAGCTGAAATGTCTTGAGTCAATAAGTATTCAACCCCTTTGTTTTAAGTAAAAACTTCCAGTGTTTAAGATGAGTTTTGAATGACTACCTCCTACTATCTCTGTAACCCACACATACAATTATCTGTAAGGTCCTTCAGTTGAGAATTGAATTTCAAACACCTATTCAACCACAAAGACCAGGGAGGTTTTCAAATTCCTTGCCAAGAAGGGCACCTACAGTGGCTTGCGAAAGTATTCACCCCTCTTGGCATTTTTCCTATTTTTGTGGGGTTTGTATTATTTGATTAATGCAATATGCCTACCAATTTGAAGATGCAAAGTATTTTTTATTGTGAAACAAACAAGAAATAAGACAAAAAAAACAAAGAACTTGAACGTTCATAACTATTCACCCCCCAAGGTCAATACTTTGTAGAGCCACCTTTCACAGCAATTACAGCTGTAAGTCTCTTGGGGTATGTCTCTATAAGCTTGGCACATCTAGCCACTGGGATTTTTGCCCATTCTTCAAGGAAAAACTGCTCCAGCTCCTTCAAGTTGGATGGGTTCCGCTGGTGTACAGCAATCTTTAAGTTATACCACAGATTCTCAATTGGATTGAGGTCTGGGCTTTGACTAGGCCATTCCAAGACATGTTTCCCTTTAAACCACTCAAGTGTTGCTTTAGCAGTATGCTTAGGGTCATTGTCCTGCTGGAAGGTGAACCTCCGTCCCTGTCTCAAATCTCTGGAAGACTGAAACAGGTTTCCTTCAAGAATTTCCCTGTATTTAACACCATCCATCATTCCTTAATTTCTGACCAGTTTCCCAGTCCCTGCCGATGAGAGGTGTTGGCTTTGCGCCAGACATATGGTTTTCCTTGATGGCCAAAAAGCTACATTTTAGTCTCATCTGACCAGAGTACCTTCTTCCATCTGTTTGGGGAGTCTCCCACATGCATTTCGGCAAACACCAAAAGTTTTTGCTTATTTTTTTCTTTAAGCAATGGCTTTTTTCCTGCCTCTCTTCCATAAAGCCCAGCTCTGTGGAGTGTACAGCTTAAAGTGGTCCTATAGACAGATACTCCAATCTCCGCTGTGGAGCTTTGCAGCTCCTTCAGGGTTATCTTTGGTCTCTTTGTTGCCTCTCTGATTAATGCCCTCCTTGCCTGGTCTGTGAGTTTTGGTGTGCGGCCCTCTTGGCAGGTTTGTTGTGGTGCCATATTCTTTCCATTTTTTAATAAGGGATTTAATGGTGCTCTGGGGGATGTTCAAAGTTTCTGATATTTTTTTATAACCCAACCCTGATCTGTCCTTCTCCACAACTTTGTCCCTGGCCTGTTTGGAGAGCTCCTTGGTCTTCATGGTGCCGCTTGCTTGGTGGTGTTGCAGACTCTGGGGCCTTTCAGAACATGTGTATATATACTGAGATCATGTGACACTTAGATTGCACACAGGTGGACTTTATTTAACTAATTCTGTGACTTCTGAAGGTAATTGGTTGCACCAGATCTTACTCAGGGGCTTCATAGCAACGTATGAATACCAATGCATGAACCACCTTTCCATTTTTTATTTATTTTTTAAACAAGTTATTTTTTAAATTTCACTTCACCAATTTTGACTATTGTGTGTATGTCCATTACATGAAATCCAAATAAAAATCCATATAAATGACAGGTTGTAATGCAACAAAATAGCTAAAAAACGCCAAGGGGGATGAATACTTTTGCAAGGCACTGTATTGGTGGATAGGTAAACAGAACAGACATTGACTATCCCTTTGAGCATGGTGCAATAATTAATTACACTGGTGTACCAATACACCCAGTCACTACAAAGATACAGGCGTCCTTCCGAACTCAGTTGCTGGAGAGGAAGGAAACCGCTCAGGGATTTCACCATGAGACCAAGGGTGACTTTAAAACAGTTACAGAGTTTAATGGCTGTGATAGGAGAAAACTGAGGATGGATCAACAACATTGTAGTTACTTCACAATACTAACCTAAATGACAGAGTGAAAAGAAGGAAGCTTGTACAGAATAAAAATATTCCAAAACATGTATCCTGTTTGCAACAAGGCACTAAAGTAACACTGATAAAAATGTGGCAAAGCAATTAACTTCTTGTCCTGAGGACAAAGTGTTATGTTTAAGGCAAATCCAATACAACACATTACTGAGTACCACTCTCCATATTTTAAAGCATAGTGCTGGCTGCATCATGTTATGGGTATGCTTGTAATCGTTAAGGACTGGAGAGTTTTTCAGGATAAAAAAAAGATGGAATGGAGCAAGGCAGGCAAAATCCTAGAGGAAAACCTGGTTCAGTCTGCTTTCAACCTGACACTGGGAGATGAATTCACCTTTCAGCAAGACAATAACCTAAAACGTTGTTGTAGCTGTTCTCTCATTATAAACTCCTGAAACCAGAGAGGTGGAGTTGATGTAGCTGTTCCCTCATTATAAACTCTAGAAACCAGAGAGATGGAGTTGATGTAGCTGTTCCCTCATTATAAACTCCAGAAACCAGACAGGTGGAGTTGTTGTAGCTGTTCTCTCATTATAAACTCCTGAAACCAGAGAGGTGGAGTTGATGTAGCTGTTCCCTCATTATAAACTCCTGAAACCAGAGAGGTGGAGTTGATGTAGCTGTTCCCTCATTATAAACTCCAGAAACCAGAGAGGTGGAGTTGATGTAGCTGTTCCCTCATTATAAACTCCAGAAACCAGAGAGGTGGAGTTGATGTAGCTGTTCCCTCATTATAAACTCCTGAAACCAGACAGGTGGAGTTGTTGTAGCTGTTCCCTCATTATAAACTCCTGAAACCAGAGGTGGAGTTGTTGTAGCTGTTCCCTCATTATAAACTCCTGAAACCAGACAGGTGGAGTTGTTGTAGCTGTTCCCTCATTATAAACTCCTGAAACCAGAGGTGGAGTTGTTGTAGCTGTTCCCTTTAAATATTTCTGAACACTCAAAGGCTTCACACAAGTTCAATAAAGTAAGTAAAACTAATTTATGTTGCATTAAAAAACATCTCAAACTCATCTTTACCTTCTCTCTTCCAGATGAAGCTCGTTCCAAAAAGTGTGGTATCCTGGTGCACTGCCTGGCAGGGATCAGTCGCTCGGTAACGGTCACGGTGGCATACCTGATGCAGAAGCTCAACCTGTCGCTCAACGACGCCTACGACTTCGTCAAACGCAAGAAGTCCAACATCTCTCCCAACTTCAACTTCATGGGTCAGCTTCTGGACTTTGAGAGAACGTTAGGGCTCAATAGCCCATGTGACAACCACACCTCCACCAATGACCAGCTGTTCTTCACCACGCCAACCAATCATAACGTGTTCCAGCTCGACACGCTGGAATCTACATGAAAAGGAGGAGGGGCGAGACTTGGATGTGAATGTTCATCTTCTGATCGTCAGAGGCTGGCTGGCTTTGACAGCGGATAGTCTGGGATGGTGGATGGACATGGGAAGAGGACAGGGGCAGAACAGACGCCAAATGGAAGTCTGTTTGACTTGTTGAATCATTGGTCTCTCAGAGAGGAAGAGGACTGTTCTTCTGTTTCATCTCCACAGTGGTTTGGGAAGCGCCTTATCTTGTCATCTTTTTGACCAGCCTGTTATTTTATGTCTAAGGAAGGAAGAAGTCCTAGATGTAGACTGATTCATGCTGCAGTACAGAACTGTACAGAGAATCATACAAAGTTGGGAAACGCAGATAGATGGATCTGCTGCAGTCATTCATTGATTCATTGTCGTCCTCTTGGACAAGCTCTTCAACAACGTCTTGATGATGATGATGATGTGTTGGAGGGTCTCGGATTCACCCGTATGGAGCTGGTCTCCCTCTATTGAATGTTGGTCAAATTTTTTTACAAACTTAAGTTATTATTAAAACAAAACACAAGCCTGTTCAAGTGATGCTAATAACAATGTAATTACAAGTACGTATTATCAGTATGAATGTATGTATGTATGTATGTATGTATGTATGCATTTGTATATTTGAATATATTTACACACAAATGTATGTCTACTACTACTACTACTACTATACTCTTACCTGTACAAAAACACACACTGACAGCTGAAGGAGATATTATAACTAAAGAAAAAACAGACCAACAGAAAGTAACTTTTTGATAATATTCTGGTTGTTTTTGTCATTTCTTTTCAATGTTTGTAAAGATGACCTAATGCAGTTTGCACAGTGAAGCCTATCGTTTCTTGGCACTTGAGAGAGACATTGATTGAGAGAGACAGAGAGAGAGAGAGAGAGAGAGAGAGAGAGAGACATTGAGTGAGAGAGAGACATTGAAAGAGCGAGAGAGAGACATATAGAGAGAGAGAGAGAGAGACATTGATTGAGAGAGACATAGAGAGAGAGAGACATTGTGTGTGTGTGAGAGAGAGAGAGAGAGAGAGACTGAGTGAGAGAGAGACATTGAGAGAGAGACATTGAAAGAGCGAGAGAGAGACATAAAGAGAGAGAGAGAGACATTGAGTGAGAGAGAGACATTGAGAGAGAGACATTGAAAGAGCGAGAGAGAGACATATAGAGAGAGAGAGAGAGAGAGAGAGAGAGACATTGATTGAGAGAGACAGAGAGAGAGAGAGAGAGAGAGACATTGTGTGTGTGTGAGAGAGAGAGAGAGAGACATTGAGAGAGAGACATTGAAAGAGCATATAGAGAGAGAGACATATAGAGAGAGAGAGAGAGAGATTGAAAGAGAGAGAGAGACATTGAGAGAGAGAGAGAGAGAGAGAGAGAGAGAGAGAGAGACATTGAGAGAGAGACATTGAGAGAGAGAGAGACATTGAGAGAGAGACATTGAAAGAGCGAGAGAGAGACATATAAAGAGAGAGAGAGAGAGAGAGAGAGAGAGAGAGAGAGAGAGACATTGAGAGAGAGAGCGAGAGATTCAGAGAGGAACATTCAGAGATTGAGGGACATTCAGAGATTTAGAGAGGGACATTCAGAGATTGAGAGATTCAGAAAGGGACATTTAGTGATTGAGAGAAGAAGAGGGACATTCAGAGATTGAGGGAAGAAAAGGGACATTCAGAGATTGAGGGAAGAAAAGGGACATTCAGAGATTGAGCTGGGTGAAGCAATTAATTGAAAGCTTAGTTCCTTAATTGTATATGAAAGATAGGATGCATCCCAAATGTCCCCCCTACTCCCTACATCAGGGATGTTCAACTCCTACCCTATGAGGTCCGGAGCCTGCTAGTTTTTTTGTTCTATCTGATAACTAAAGAATTGCACACCTGGTGTCCCAGGACTAAATCATTCCCTGATTAGAGGGAAACAAAAATGCAATGGAACTGTCTTCCAGAGTTGAGTTGGAGAGCCCTACGTAGTGCACTACGGACGGAATAGGGTGCCATTTGGAACGTAGATTCATTATTTTGGTTTAAGCAAAGATCCCAACATCCCCGAAAGAGTTTTAATCGTGGGAACAATCACCCTGCAAGCCATGGCTATATTATACATATTATATTACTCTAAATAATTATATCATATTAGGAATAAAATATTAGCCCAATTCTCTACATGAGCATGCTACTGTGTGCTCTCTACCCGTGGGGTGGTGGGTGACTACACAGGGAAAGAGTTGGTTGTGAATAGGTTTGAAAATGTTTTCTAAATTTCCCGGTTTTCCCCAAAAAAATCCTGGTTTGGAGATTTCCATATTGAGACAACAAGCAGAACATCCAGGAATCCTTCTTCAAGGTTTTATGGAAAACCTGGGAATTGTAGAAAATGACTGTCATTTTGCAACCCTAGTTGGGAGGTGGTCGGTTGTTTATTTACCAGTTGGAAGACGGACGATGACATCAGGTTTTTCTTACTACTATTACTGCTGTCTGTCTGTCTGTCTGTCTGTCTGTCTGTCTGTCTGTCTGTCTGCCTGCCTGCCTGGCTGCCTGCCTGCCTGCCTGTCTGCCTGCCTGCCTGCCTGCCTGTCTGTCTGTCTGTCTGTCTGTCTGTCTGTCTGTCTGTCTGTCTGTCTGTCTGTCTGTCTGCCTGCCTGCCTGCCTGCCTGCCTGCCTGCCTGCCTGCCTGCCTGCCTGCCTGCCTGCCTGCCTGCCTGTCTGTCTGTCTGTCTGCCTGTCTGTCTGTCTGCCTGCCTGCCTGCCTGCCTGCCTGTCTGTCTGCCTGTCTGCCTGCCTGCCTGCCTGCCTGCCTGCCTGTCTGCCTGCCTGCCTGCCTGCCTGCCTGCCTGCCTGCCTGCCTGTCTGTCTGCCTGCCTGCCTGCCTGCCTGCCTGCCTGCCTGCCTGCCTGCCTGCCTGCCTGTCTGCCTGCCTGCCTGCCTGCCTGCCTGCCTGCCTGCCTGTCTGTCTGTCTGTCTGTCTGTCTGTCTGCCTGCCTGCCTGCCTGCCTGCCTGCCTGTCTGCCTGCCTGTCTGCCTGCCTGTCTGCCTGCCTGCCTGCCTGCCTGCCTGTCTGTCTGTCTGTCTGTCTGTCTGTCTGTCTGTCCTGCCTGCCTGCCTGCCTGTCTGCCTGCCTGTCTGTCTGTCTGTCTGTCTGTCTGCCTGCCTGCCTGCCTGCCTGTCTGTCTGTCTGTCTGTCTGTCTGTCTGTCTGTCTGTCTGTCTGCCTGTCTGCCTGTCTGTCATGTATAGACCCGTTCACACCGACGACTTTATTACATCTGTAATCTGTATAGCTGAAGGTTGTGCCACCTAAATGAAAGGTAATTTCCCATTGAGCCGACATGCTCAGTGTTGACCGTGAATGGAGTCTCTGCTAACGCGGGAACATTGCCTTTAGATTTCAATCACGCTGAACTTCAGCCATACAGATGGAACCCAGACCTTAGGTTGCACAACTGATGTACAACGCATTTGGTACAACGGTTGTGATACAATTGATATATTTTCCTAATACTTCATGCTGAAAAATCCTCTGTTGTATCACAACCGTTGTACCAAATGTGTTGTACACCAGTTGTACGACTCGAGTGTGGGGTCATATAGAGGAGAGAAAGGTTGATAGCATTAGCTATTATAAGAGGTTATAAGCTGTAGCTGTTATAAGCTGTAACTGTAGCTCTTATAAGTGGTTATAAGATATAGCTGTTGGAAGAGGTTATACGATATAGCGGTTGTAAGCTCTAGCTGTTGGAAGAGGTTATAAGCTCTAGCTGTTGGAAGCGGTTGTAAGCTCTAGCTGTTGGAAGAGGTTATAAGCTCTAGCTGTTGGAAGAGGTTATAAGATATAGCTGTTGGAAAAGGTTATAAGCTCTAGCTGTTGGAAGAGATTATAAGCTCTAGCTGTTGGAAGAGGTTATAAGCTCTAGCTGTTGGAAGAGGTTATAAGCTCTAGCTGTTGGAAGAGGTTATAAGCTCTAGCTGTTGGAAGAGGTTATAAGCTCTAGCTGTTGGAAGAGGTTATAAGCTCTAGCTGTTGGAAGAGGTTATAAGCTCTAGCTGTTGGAAGAGGTTATAAGCTCTAGCTGTTGGAAGAGGTTATAAGATCTAGCTGTTGAAAGAGGTTATAAGATCTAGCTGTTGGAAGAGGTTATAAGATCTAGCTCATCACATACAGCAGTGTACAGTATATGGCCAGGAGGGTTTCTACAGCCTAATTCATACCGTCCACAAAAACACAACGCAAACACAATTAGTTAGTCAGAATCCTGCATAGTTGCGTCGAGTTACTCCAGAGCTGCGCACATTTGCATATTTTTGCTATGCAAGTACACAGAACAGCCATTTTGCAAATATGATGATATTATTGTGTATGGTCCACATCAGGCTCAACACAGAGTCATGTGACTGGTCCAAAGGAAGAAGATCAGGTAGCATGCTAGCAGATACCCATAGACCTCCAGTCATCGCGCTAACACTAGTTAGCATTGGCTCACCAAACTACCTCTTAACTTCCTTCACACTGGACACAGAGACATTACAATGGTGTCCATGAGTTCGTCTGACTCCGGGGAAGTAGACAAAGAGCCTTAATGCCAAAATCCCCAAGTATCCCTATAATAATAATATAAATCAAAACAAACATGTTAATGACGAGCAACTAGTTGGCTGAAATAGCACCCTGTTCCCTATAAAGTGCACTACCTCTACTTTAGTGCTCTATTGTGGTCCTAAATAGTGCGTTATATAGGGGAACAGGGTGCCATTCGGGGACGAATGAATTGTTTCTTAACTGGTTTTCAGGCTAGGTGGTTTTTCTTACTTTGCAATATATCAACATACACGTTTTGCAGTGTTTTCAATATCTATCTATCATGTCTTATTGCTCATCTGTTCAAGACCTCTCCTGTTTTCAGAGAACAATTCTGGACATCAATACAGAATACAGCTATAGAATTCTAGACATCAGTATAGAATACAGCTATAGAATTCTAGACATCAGTATAGAATACAACTATAGAATTCTAGACATCAGTACAGAATACAACTATAGAATTCTAGACATCAGTACAGAATACAGCTATAGAATTCTAGACATCAGTATAGAATACAACTATAGAATTCTAGACATCAGTACAGAATACAACTATAGAATTCTAGACATCAGTATAGAATACAGCTATAGAATTCTAGACATCTAAACAGAATACAGCTATAGAATTCTAGACATCTAAACAGAATACAGCTATAGAATTCTAGACATCAGTATAGAATACAGCTATAGAATTATAGACATCAATACAGAATACAGCTATAGAATTCTAGACATCAGTATAGAATATAGCTATAGAATTATAGACATCAGTATAGAATATAGCTATAGAATTCTAGACATCAGTATAGAATACAGCTATAGAATTCTAGACATCAAAACAGAATACAGCTATAGAATTCTAGACATCAGTATAGAATACAGCTATAGAATTATAGACATCAATACAGAATACAGCTATAGAATTCTAGACATCAGTATAGAATATAGCTATAGAATTATAGACATCAGTATAGAATATAGCTATAGAATTCTAGACATCAGTATAGAATACAGCTATAGAATTCTAGACATCAGTATAGAATACAGCTATAGAATTCTAGACATCAATACAGAATACAGCTATAGAATTCTAGACATCAGTATAGAATACAGCTATAGAATTCTAGACATCAATACAGAATACAGCTATAGAATTCTAGACATCAGTATAGAATACAGCTATAGAATTCTAGACATCAGTATAGAATATAGCTATAGAATTCTAGACATCAGTATAGAATATAGCTATAGAATTCTAGACATCAGTATAGAATACAGCTATAGAATTCTAGACATCAGTATAGAATACAGCTATAGAATTCTAGACATCAGTATAGAATATAGCTATAGAATTCTAGACATCAGTATAGAATACAGCTATAGAATTCTAGACATCAGTATAGAATACAGCTATAGAATTCTAGACATCAATACAGAATACAGCTATAGAATTCTAGACATCAGTATAGAATACAGCTATAGAATTCTAGACATCAATATAGAATACAGCTATAGAATTCTAGACATCAATATAGAATACAGCTATAGAATTCTAGACATCAATATAGAATACAGCTATAGAATTCTAGACATCAATATAGAATACAGCTATAGAATTCTAGACATCAGTATAGAATACAGCTATAGAATTCTAGACATCAGTATAGAATACAGCTATAGAATTCTAGACATCAATACAGAATACAGCTATAGAATTCTAGACATCAGTATAGAATACAGCTATAGAATTCTAGACATCAGTATAGAATATAGCTATAGAATTCTAGACATCAGTATAGAATATAGCTATAGAATTCTAGACATCAGTATAGAATACAGCTATAGAATTCTAGACATCAATATAGAATACAGCTATAGAATTCTAGACATCAGTATAGAATACAGCTATAGAATTCTAGACATCAGTATAGAATACAGCTATAGAATTCTAGACATCAGTATAGAATACAGCTATAGCTGTGACGGCTCTGCTTATTTGTTGGGTCAAGTTGCCCCTAAATACTGGTCTTGGGCAGTTTTGCTAGCCTGGGTCCCACGTCTCTGTGTTATCTTGCCAATCTTGCTAACTCCCAGCTGTGTGAGGAAGGAAGCTATACAGTTAAGCAAGCACAGTGAAACACATTACACCTACTCCATTGCTAACTGTCATTGTCAAGCCATTTGTGTGGGATGGCAATTCCATAATGAGTTGGCAAGAGAGCACAAACAGACTGGCACCCAGGCTAATACCTAGTATATCACCTAGCCTGGGCATCAGTCTGGTTGTGCTAACATTCCACACCTTGTAATATGTTTGGCTGTGGCAAGGTATATGATGGCACAAACTGATCTGGGACCAGGCCTACCAAAACACTTAAGAAGTGGGTGACAACCTGCACCTATATCTGGATCTATCACAGATCATTACACCCTTACATTGAAATGTCTTTCTTCTTCAGTGATTTTTGTTGTTGTTGGTTTTGATAGCGTGCTCTATGCTATCGGTCTAGTCATGTGGCTTTTCTCAGTATATTAAGCTGATATGCAAAGTTGTTTCTCCTAAATATAATAAAGCATTTTTTTTTTCGATGATGGTGGTTATTTTACATCCTTGAAAGAAGTTTAATAGTAAAGAGTTTGAACAATAAAGAAATATGAGACTCCAGTCAAAGTAGTGTAATATATATATAGGGGAAGATTTGGGACGCACTTTTACGTTACACCCTTAGGGTTGAAATGTATTGAAGTACAGAGCTTTTTTCATTGTATTTTATTCAGAGGAAATCTTTGATTTCAAGCTGTTTCATGTGTTTGTGTCTTTGTAACGATGAAAGATAAAACCTTGCGGTTTTTCTCCGTTTGTATATTTGACGGGAACACAGGAACAATGTAACTGAGTTTGCATCCAACATAGCAACCTATTCCCTATGTAGTGCCCTACTTATGACAGGCTCTGGTCTAAAGTAGGGCACTAATATAGGGAATAGGGTACCGATTGGGACACAAGAGAGAAAGTGACAGATCATTATCTTTACCTCACTGAGGGAACTTTCAGGAATTGTTTTGACATGCATCTTCATACCCGTTCAATACCCGTTCAATACCTGTTCAACACTCCTTCAATACCTGGTTAATACCTGTTTAATACCTGTTCAACACTCCTTCAATACCTGTTTAATACCTGTTCAACACTCCTTCAATACCCGTTCAATACCTGTTCAACACTCCTTCAATACCTGGTTAATACCTGTTTAATACCTGTTCAACACTCCTTCAATACCCGTTCAATACCTGTTCAACACTCCTTCAATACCTGGTTAATACCTGTTTAATACCTGTTCAACACTCCTTCAATACCTGGTTAATACCTGTTCAACACTCCTTCAATACCCGTTCAATACCTGTTCAACACTCCTTCAATACCTGGTTAATACCTGTTTAATACCTGTTCAACACTCCTTCAATACCTGTTCAATACCTGTTCAACACTCCTTCAATACCTGGTTAATACCTGTTTAATACCTGTTCAACACTCCTTCAATACCCGTTCAATACCTGTTCAACACTCCTTCAATACCTGGTTAATACCTGTTCAACACTCCTTCAATACCT
This sequence comes from Oncorhynchus tshawytscha, assembly GCF_018296145.1. Classification (NCBI taxonomy): domain Eukaryota; kingdom Metazoa; phylum Chordata; class Actinopteri; order Salmoniformes; family Salmonidae; genus Oncorhynchus; species Oncorhynchus tshawytscha. The sequence goes on along the minus strand of NC_056430.1, from coordinate 880,864 downwards.
GGTTAATACCTGTTCAACACTCCTTCAATACCTGGTTAATACCTGTTCAACACTCCTTCAATACCTGTTTAATACCTGTTCAACACTCCTTCAATACCTGTTTAATACCTGTTCAACACTCCTTCAATACCTGTTTAATACCTGTTCAACACTCCTTCAATACCTGTTTAATACCTGTTCAACACTCCTTCAATACCTGTTTAATACCTGTTTAATTCCTGTTTAATACCTGTTCAACACTCCTTCAATACCTGTTTAATACCTGTTCAACACTCCTTCAATACCTGTTTAATACCTGTTTAATACCTGTTCAACACTCCTTCAATATCTGTTTAATACCTGTTCAACACTCCTTCAATACCTGTTTAATACCTGTTCAACACTCCTTCAATACCTGTTTAATACCTGTTCAACACTCCTTCAATACCTGTTTAATACCTGTTTAATACCTGTTCAACACTCCTTCAATACCTGTTTAATACCTGTTCAACACTCCTTCAATACCTGTTTAATACCTGTTCAACACTCCTTCAATACCTGTTTAATACCTGTTCAACACTCCTTCAATACCTGTTTAATACCTGTTCAACACTCCTTCAATACCTGTTTAATACCTGTTCAACACTCCTTCAATACCTGTTTAATACCTGTTTAATACCTGTTCAACACTCCTTCAATACCTGGTTAATACCTGTTCAACACTCCTTCAATACCTGGTTAATACCTGTTCAACACTCCTTCAATACCTGTTTAATACCTGTTTAATACCTGTTCAACACTCCTTCAATACCTGGTTAATACCTGTTCAACACTCCTTCAATACCTGTTTAATACCTGTTCAACACTCCTTCAATACCTGTTTAATACCTGTTCAACACTCCTTCAATACCTGTTTAATACCTGTTCAACACTCCTTCAATACCTGTTTAATACCTGTTTAATACCTGTTCAACACTCCTTCAATACCTGTTTAATACCTGTTCAACACTCCTTCAATACCTGTTTAATACCTGGTTAATACCTGTTCAACACTCCTTCAATACCTGGTTAATACCTGTTTAATACCTGTTTAATACCTGTTCAACACTCCTTCAATACCTGTTTAATACCTGTTTAATACCTGTTCAACACTCCTTCAATACCTGGTTAATACCTGTTCAACACTCCTTCAATACCTTTTTAATACCTGTTTAATACCTGTTTAATACCTGTTCAACACTCCTTCAATACCTGTTTAATACCTGTTTAATACCTGTTTAATACCTGTTCAACACTCCTTCAATACCTGTTCAACACTCCTTCAATACCTGGTTAATACCTGTTCAACACTCCTTCAATACCTGTTTAATACCTGTTTAATACCTGTTTAATACCTGTTTTAATACCTGTTCAACACTCCTTCAATACCTGTTTAATACCTGTTCAACACTCCTTCAATACCTGTTTAATACCTGTTCAACACTCCTTCAATACCTGGTTAATACCTGTTCAACACTCCTTCAATACCTGTTTAATACCTGTTTAATACCTGTTCAACACTCCTTCAATACCTGGTTAATACCTGTTCAACACTCCTTCAATACCTGTTTAATACCTGTTTAATACCTGTTCAACACTCCTTCAATACCTGGTTAATGTTTAACACCTCCTTTTAATACCTGTTTAATACCTGTTTAATACCTGTTTAATACCTGGTTAATACCTGTTCAACACTCCTTCAATACCTGTTTAATACCTGTTTAATACCTGTTCAACACCCTTCAATACCTGGTTAATACCTGTTTAATACCTGTTCAACACTCCTTCAATACCTGGTTAATACCTGTTCAACACTCCTTCAATACCTGTTTAATACCTGTTCAACACTCCTTCAATACCTGGTTAATACATGGTTAATACCTGTTCAACACTCCTTCAATACCTGGTTAATACCTGGTTAATACCTGTTCAACACTCCTTCAATACCTGTTTAATACCTGTTCAACACTCCTTCAATACCTGTTAATACCTGTTCAACACTCCTTCAATACCTGTTTAATACCTGTTCAACACTCCTTCAATACCCGTTCAATACATGTTCAACACTCCTTCAATACCTGGTTAATACCTGTTCAACACTCCTTCAATACCTGGTTAATACCTGTTTAATACCTGTTCAACACTCCTTCAATACCTGTTTAATACCTGTTCAACACTCCTTCAATACCCGTTCAATACCTGTTCAACACTCCTTCAATACCTGGTTAATACCTGGTTAATACCTGTTCAACACTCCTTCAATACCTGGTTCAACACTTTCAATACCTGGTTAATACCTGTTCAACACTCCTTCAATACCTGTTTAATACCCTGTTCAACACTCCTTCAATACCTGGTTAATACCTGTTCAACACTCCTTCAATACCTGTTTAATACCTGTTCAACACTCCTTCAATACCTGTTTAATACCTGTTCAACACTCCTTCAATACCTGTTTAATACCTGTTTAATACCTGTTCAACACTCCTTCAATACCTGTTTAATACCTGTTCAACACTCCTTCAATACCTGGTTAATACCTGTTCAACACTCCTTCAATACCTGTTTAATACCTGTTTAATACCTGTTCAACACTCCTTCAATACCTGGTTAATACCTGTTCAACACTCCTTCAATACCTGTTTAATACCTGTTTAATACCTGTTCAACACTCCTTCAATACCTGGTTAATACCTGTTTAATACCTGTTTAATACCTGTTTAATACCTGGTTAATACCTGTTCAACACTCCTTCAATACCTGTTTAATACCTGTTTAATACCTGTTCAACACTCCTTCAATACCTGGTTAATACCTGTTCAACACTCCTTCAATACCTGTTTAATACCTGTTCAACACTCCTTCAATACCTGGTTAATACCTGGTTTAATACCTGTTCAACACTCCTTCAATACCTGGTTAATACCTGTTTAATACCTGTTCAACACTCCTTCAATACCCGTTCAATACCTGTTCAACACTCCTTCAATACCTGGTTAATACCTGTTCAACACTCCTTCAATACCTGGTTAATACCTGTTCAACACTCCTTCAATACCTGGTTAATACCTGTTCAACACTCCTTCAATACCTGGTTAATACCTGTTCAACACTCCTTCAATACCTGTTTAATACCTGTTTAATACCTGTTCAACACTCCTTCAATACCTGTTTAATACCTGTTCAACACTCCTTCAATACCTGTTTAATACCTGTTCAACACTCCTTCAATACCTGGTTAATACCTGTTCAACACTCCTTCAATACCTGTTTAATACCTGTTTAATACCTGTTCAACACTCCTTCAATACCTGGTTAATACCTGTTCAACACTCCTTCAATACCTGTTTAATACCTGTTTAATACCTGTTCAACACTCCTTCAATACCTGTTTAATACCTGGTTAATACCTGTTCAACACTCCTTCAATACCTGGTTAATACCTGGTTAATACCTGTTCAACACTCCTTCAATACTTGTTTAATACCTGTTCAACACTCCTTCAATACCTGGTTAATACCTGTTTAATACCTGTTCAACACTCCTTCAATACCTGGTTAATACCTGGTTAATACCTGTTCAACACTCCTTCAATACCTGTTTAATACCTGTTCAACACTCCTTCAATACCTGGTTAATACCTGTTCAACACTCCTTCAATACCTGGTTAATACCTGTTCAACACTCCTTCAATACCTGTTTAATACCTGTTTAATACCTGTTCAACACTCCTTCAATACCTGGTTAATACCTGTTCAACACTCCTTCAATACCTGTTTAATACCTGTTTAATACCTGTTCAACACTCCTTCAATACCTGGTTAATACCTGTTTAATACCTGTTTAATACCTGTTTAATACCTGGTTAATACCTGTTCAACACTCCTTCAATACCTGTTTAATACCTGTTTAATACCTGTTCAACACTCCTTCAATACCTGGTTAATACCTGTTTAATACCTGTTCAACACTCCTTCAATACCTGTTTAATACCTGTTCAACACTCCTTCAATACCTGTTCAATACCTGTTCAACACTCCTTCAATACCTGGTTAATACCTGGTTAATACCTGTTCAACACTCCTTCAATACCTGGTTAATACCTGGTTAATACCTGTTCAACACTCCTTCAATACCTGTTTAATACCTGTTTAATACCCGTTCAACACTCCTTCAATACCTGGTTAATACCTGTTCAACACTCCTTCAATACCTGTTTAATACCTGTTCAACACTCCTTCAATACCTGTTTAATACCTGTTCAACACTCCTTCAATACCTGGTTAATACCTGTTTAATACCTGTTCAACACTCCTTCAATACCTGTTTAATACCTGTTCAACACTCCTTCAATACCTGGTTAATACCTGTTTAATACCTGTTCAACACTCCTTCAATACCTGGTTAATACCTGGTTAATACCTGTTCAACACTCCTTCAATACCTGTTTAATACCTGTTCAACACTCCTTCAATACCTGTTTAATACCTGTTTAATACCCGTTCAACACTCCTTCAATACCTGTTTAATACCTGTTCAACACTCCTTCAATACCTGTTTAATACCTGTTTAATACCTGTTCAACACTCCTTCAATACCTGGTTAATACCTGTTCAACACTCCTTCAATACCTGTTTAATACCTGTTTAATACCTGTTCAACACTCCTTCAATACCTGGTTAATACCTGTTTAATACCTGTTTAATACCTGTTTAATACCTGGTTAATACCTGTTCAACACTCCTTCAATACCTGTTTAATACCTGTTTAATACCTGTTCAACACTCCTTCAATACCTGGTTAATACCTGTTTAATACCTGTTCAACACTCCTTCAATACCTGGTTAATACCTGTTCAACACTCCTTCAATACCTGTTTAATACCTGTTCAACACTCCTTCAATACCTGGTTAATACCTGGTTAATACCTGTTCAACACTCCTTCAATACCTGGTTAATACCTGGTTAATACCTGTTCAACACTCCTTCAATACCTGTTTAATACCTGTTCAACACTCCTTCAATACCTGGTTAATACCTGTTCATCACTCCTTCAATACCTGTTTAATACCTGTTCAACACTCCTTCAATACCTGTTTAATACCTGTTCAACACTCCTTCAATACCTGTTTAATACCTGTTTAATACCTGTTCAACACTCCTTCAATACCTGTTTAATACCTGTTCAACACTCCTTCAATACCTGTTTAATACCTGTTTAATACCTGTTCAACACTCCTTCAATACCCGTTCAATACCTGTTCAACACTCCTTCAATACCTGGTTAATACCTGTTTAATACCTGTTCAACACTCCTTCAATACCCGTTCAATACCTGTTCAACACTCCTTCAATACCTGTTTAATTCCTGTTTAATACCTGTTCAACACTCCTTCAATACCTGGTTAATACCTGTTCAACACTCCTTCAATACCTGTTTAATACCTGTTTAATACCTGTTCAACACTCCTTCAATACCTGGTTAATACCTGTTCAACACTCCTTCAATACCTGGTTAATACCTGTTCAACACTCCTTCAATACCTGTTTAATACCTGTTTAATACCTGTTCAACACTCCTTCAATACCTGTTTAATACCTGGTTAATACCTGTTCAACACTCCTTCAATACCTTTTTAATACCTGTTTAATACCTGGTTAATACCTGGTTAATACCCATTCAACACTCCTTCAATACCTGTTTAATACCTGTTCAACACTCCTTCAATACCTGTTTAATACCTGTTTAATACCTGTTCAACACTCCTTCAATACCTGGTTAATACCTGGTTAATACCTGTTCAACACTCCTTCAATACCTGTTTAATACCTGTTCAACACTCCTTCAATACCTGTTTAATACCTGTTCAACACTCCTTCAATACCTGTTTAATACCTGTTCAACACTCCTTCAATACCTGTTTAACGTGTGGATACATTTTGAACACGATGCCATCTATAAATGGTGTAGAAAACTGTCTACAGGGCAGTTGATTCTTCCTGATGTTAAAGGACGTTGACCGTATGTATTGTATAGTTAAATGGAAACATGTTTATACGACAAAATAAATATTGAATAATAATTTTCTTTAACATGTGAAATCTGCTCTTATGTGGGTTAATGTATGGTGATAACATGTGCTGAAACAGGGTTACTGTAGGTGAGACCACATCGGGACTGTGGTTCCTATTTCACATGGTCACATGGTTTCAGAGTCATGTGATGGTGCTGCATCCTATGACTCTTTCCACGTACCCCATCTAGTTCATGTTATTGACATGCTGATATACCCCATCTAGATCATGTTATTGACATGCTGATGTACCCCATCTAGTTCTAGACATGCTGATGTACCCCATCTAGTTCATATTATTGACATGCTGATATACCCCATCTAGTTCATATTATTGACATGCTGATATACCCCATCTAGTTCATGCTATAGACATGCTGATATACCCCATCTAGTTCATGCTATAGATATGATGTACCCCATCTAGTTCATGCTATAGACATGCTGATATACCCCATCTAGTTCATGCTATAGACATGCTGATATACCCCATCTAGTTCATGCTATAGACATGCTGATGTACCCCATCTAGTTCGTATTATTGACATGCTGATATACCCCATCTAGTTCATGTTATTGACATGCTGATATACCCCATCTAGTTCTAGACATGCTGATGTACCCCATCTAGTTCATGCTATAGATATGCTGATGTACCCCATCTAGTTCATGTTATTGACATGCTGATATACCCCATCTAGTTCATGCTATAGATATGCTGATGTACCCCATCTAGTTCATGCTATAGACATGCTGATATACCCCATCTAGTTCATGCTATAGATATGCTGATGTACCCCATCTAGTTCATGCTATAGATATGCTGAATTACACCATCTAGTTCTAGACATGCTGATGTACCCCATCTAGTTCATGCTATAGACATGCTGATGTACCCCATCTAGTTCATGTTATTGACATGCTGATATACCCCATCTAGTTCATGCTATAGATATGCTGATGTACCCCATCTAGTTCATGTTATTGACATGCTGATATACCCCATCTAGTTCATGCTATAGATATGCTGATGTACCCCATCTAGTTCTAGACATGCTGATGTACCCCATCTAGTTCATGCTATAGACATGCTGATGTACCCCATCTAGTTCATATTATTGACATGCTGATATACCCCATCTAGTTCATGTTATTGACATGCTGATATACCCCATCTAGTTCATGCTATAGATATGCTGATGTACCCCATCTAGTTCATATTATTGACATGCTGATGTACCCCATCTAGCCATCTAGTTATAGACATGCTGATGTACCCCATCTAGTTATAGACATGCTGATGTACCCCATCTAGTCATAGACATGCTGATGTACCCCATCTAGTTATAGACATGCTGATGTACCCCATCTAGTTATAGACATGCTGATGTACCCCATCTAGTTATAGACATGCTGATGTACCCCATCTAGTTATAGACATGCTGATGTACCCCATAGTGTAATATACAGTGCATTCTGAAAGTCTTCAGACCCCTTGATTCTCTCCACATTTTGTTACATTACAGCCTTATTTTAAAATGGATCAAATAAACTAAAAATCCTTATTAATCTACACACAATGCCCCATTGTGACAGGTTTATAGTCATTTTTGCAAATGTATAAAAAATGTAAACAGATACCTTATTTACATAAGTATACAGATCCTTTGCTATTGAGCTCAGTTGCATCCTGTTTCCCTTGATCATCCTTGAGATGTTTCTACAACTTGATTGGGGGCCACCGGTGGTTATTAAGTGGTTATAAGTGGTTATAAGTTATGAAAGGATGTTGACGTTATGTCAGTGTGAAGATACTAATTCCAGAGTATGGTACCTCTATATCTCATATTGACTGTGAGTATTGTATTGACTATGTGAGGTGAGGCTGTGGAGAGGGTGAAGTGTCATCACAGTGTTGTGTTATATAGATAGATTTCAGAATTAACCTGGAATTATCCAATGAAGGGTTTAGGTGAACTGTCTGGGGGGGGTATGACTATTTGTAGATAAAGTGCTTAACTGGTGTACAGTAATGTTGTAAATAGACACGATATTGAGTTTCTTAAGGCTGCAATCCCATTAACGGGATTGATATGACAACAGCCAGTGAAAGTGCAGGGCGCCAAATTCAAACAACAGAAATCTCATAATTAAAATTCCTCAAACATACATGTATTTTATACCATTTTAAAGGTAATCTTGTTGTTAATCCCACCAAATGTCCGATTTCAAATAGGCTTTGCAGCGAAAGCACCACAAACGATTATGTTAGGTCACCACCAAGTCACAGAAAAATTCTGCAATTTTTCCAGCCAAAGAGAGGAGTCACAAAAAGCACAAATAGAGATAAAATGAATCACTAACCTTTGATGATCTTCATCAGATGACACTCATAGGACTTCATGTTACACAATACATATATGTTTTGTTCAATAAAGTGCATATTTCTATAAAAAAATCTCAGTATACATTGGCGCATTATGTTCACTAGTTCCAAAAACATCCGGTGATTTTGCAGAGAGCCACATCATTTTACAGAAATACTCATTATAAATGTAGATGAAAGTACAATTGTTAGACATGGAAATATAGATACAATTCTCCTTAATGCAACCGCTGTGTCAGATTTTTTAAAAACTTTACGGAAAAAGCAAACCATTGTTACGGCTTTCTTCCGTCGAAGGAGAGTCGGACCAAAATGCAGCGTGGTTAGTTCGATACATGTTTAATGAATGAAAAAACACGACAAATACAAAAACAAGAAACGGAACGTGAAAACCTATACAGCCTATCTGGTGAATACAAACACACTGAGACAGGAACAATCACCCACAAACACACAGTGAAACCCAGGCTACCTAAATATGGTTCCCAATCAGAGACAACGAGAATCACCTGACTCTGATTGAGAACCGCCTCAGGCAGCCATAGACTATGCTAGACACCCCTACTAGCCACAATCCCAATCCCTACTAAAACCCCCATACATAAACACAACACAAAATAAACCCATGTCACACCCTGGCCTGACCAAATAAATATATAAACACAAAATACTAAGACCAGGGCGTGACAACCATGCAATAATCTGAGTACAGATTTCAGATAACATAGCAGCCAAAAAGATATCCGCCATATTGGGTAGTCAACATTAGTCAGAAATAGCATGATAAATATTCACTTACCTTTGATGATCTTCATGAGAATGCACTCCCATGAATCCCAGTTCCACATTAAATGTTTGATTTAGTTCGAAAATGTCCATCATTTATGTCCAAAGAGCTACTTCTGTTAGCAAGTTTGGTAAACAAATCCAAAGTCATGAAGGGCGTTCCCTAGTTGCAGACTAAGTTTTTCCACTTCCTGTTTGGATTTAATCTCTGGTTTTTGCCTGCCATATGAGTTCTGTTTTACTCACAGACATCATTCAAACACTTTTAGAAACTTCAGAGTGTTTTCTATCCAATACGAATAATAATATGCATATATTAGCAACTGGGACTGAGGAGCAGGCCGTTTACTCTGGGCACCTCTGAGCACCTTTCATCCCAGCTACTCAATAGTGCCCCTGCAGCCATAAGAAGTTTTAAGCGAAGGTGCATATGGAGCCAGGTAATTAGATGAGGCAGCTAGTCTTGTAAATCTATTTTGCATGATGAGTAATTTGTGTAGGTAGGAGGCACATGTACTGGCACAGACAATATTACAGTAACCCTAAGTCTCCCAGATGCTTGAATTACAGACCGATGGTGAGAGCAGGCCAGCGCACAGAGAAGATACAAAAAGCCGTACTCCTACGTCTTTCCCTCTGTGTAAATTTGTTAATTTTTATCTGACCTTGCTGTTCTATTTTGAAACCGCACTACATAAACTACATAAATTGAGCTGTGGCAATACATTTATTTAGACATGTAACGGCTCTCTTCCTGGGAAGGAACGGCAGACCAAAACGCAGCGTGGTTAGAGTTCATGTTATTTTAATAAGGTGAACTGAATATAAAACAATAAACGTGGCAAAACCCAAACAGTCCTATCTGGTGCAGACAACACAAAGACAGGAAACAATCACCCACAAACCCCAACACAAAACTGGCTACCTAAATATGGTTCCCAATCAGAGACAATGACTAACACCTGCCTCTGATTGAGAACCATATCAGGCCAAACATAGAAATAGACAAACTAGACACACAACATAGAATGCCCACCCAGCTCACGTCCTGACCAACACTAAAACAAGGAAAACACACAAGAACTATGGTCAGAACGTGACAGTAATATGCGAGTGCTACATACATTTTTGTACTTTTAAATTCTTTAATTAACCTTTGTTTCTTGAAGAATGTAACTTTTAAATGCCTCGAGATTAGTTCAACTGTCACACTCCATCAGAGCCCAAAATACTCCAATGTTTGTAAACAATGTAATTATAAACAAACATTTTACAGCCTCAACGTAGTTAATTAAAACCACAATTTCAATATCATGGATGGTCAGTCCCTGCATCCATAGATTTGGCTATGAATTCAATAGTGGTTACATTTCTCCAGCCCCATCCCTCAGCTGTTTGATAGTGGTTACATTTCTCCAGCCCCGTCCCTCAGCTGTTTGATAGTGGTTACATTTCTCCAGCCCCATCCCTCAGCTGTTTGATAGTGGTTACATTTCTCCAGCCCCGTCCCTCAGCTGTTTGATAGTGGTTACATTTCTCCAGCCCCGTCCTCAGCTGTTTGATAGTGGTTACATTTCTCCAGCCCCGTCCCTCAGCTGTTTGATAGTGGTTACATTTCTCCAGCCCCGTCCTCAGCTGTTTGATAGTGGTTACATTTCTCCAGCCCCATCCCTCAGCTGTTTGATAGTGGTTACATTTCTCCAGCCCCATCCCTCAGCTGTTTGATAGTGGTTACATTTCTCCAGCCCCGTCCTCAGCTGTTTGATAGTGGTTACATTTCTCCAGCCCCCCTCAGTCCTCTCAGCTGTTTGATAGTGGTTACATTTCTCCAGCCCCATCCCTCAGCTGTTTGATAGTGGTTACATTTCTCCAGCCCCATCCTCAGCTGTTTGATAGTGGTTACATTTCTCCAGCCCCGTCCCTCAGCTGTTCGATAGTGGTTACATTTCTCCAGCCCCGTCCCTCAGCTGTTTGATAGTGGTTACATTTCTCCAGCCCCATCCTCAGCTGTTTGATAGTGGTTACATTTCTCCAGCCCCATCCCTCAGCTGTTTGATAGTGGTTACATTTCTCCAGCCCCGTCCCTCAGCTGTTTGATAGTGGTTACATTTCTCCAGCCCCATCCCTCAGCTGTTTGATAGTGGTTACATTTCTCCAGCCCCATCCCTCAGCTGTTCGATAGTGGTTACATTTCTCCAGCCCCGTCCCTCAACTGTTTACCAAAACAGAGGCGTTGTTATTGTTTGTTTGGCAGATTCCCCCTTTAATAGCAGTCTCTTATTGCAAAGATGATCAGTCAAGTTCATAGCTTGGAAGACAGAAATGTGTCCTTCAGTATTGGATATGCTAGAAATGATATATGAGAGAGGAGTAGGTTGGATATGGTTGAATATGTAGATAGTTTGGATATGTAGGTAGGTTAGATATGTTGGTAGGTTGGATATGGTTGGATATGGATAGATTAGTAGGTAGGTTGGATATGTAGGTAGGTTGGATATGTAGGTAGGTTGGATATGGTTGGATATGGATAGATTAGTAGGTAGGTTGGATATGTAGGTAGGTTGGATATGTAGGAGGTTGGATATGGTTGGATATGGATAGATTAGTAGGTAGGTTGGATATGTTGGTAGGATGGATATGGTTGGATATGGCTGGATATGTAGATAGGTTAGATATGTTGGTAGGTTGGATATGGTTGGATATGTAGGTCGGTTGGATATGTAGGTAGGTTGGATATGCTAGTAATGTTATATGAGACAGGAGTAGGTTGTCCCATCAGGGACTGTCTGATGCAGCGGCATTTGGCACACTAACACAATTAACTTTACACCCATCAGTCTGAGGGAGCGTTATTTTGCATGCCAACACGCACACACACGCACACACACACACACACACACACACACACACACACACACACACACACACACACACACACACACACACACACACACACACACACACACACACACATACACACATACACACACACACACACACACACACACACACACACACACACACACACACACACACACACACACACACACACACACACACTATCCTTGTGGGGACCAAACAATTGATTCCCATTCAAAATCCTATTTTCTCCTACCCCTAACCCTTTTTAACCCAACCTTAACCCTAACACTAACCTTAATCCCAAAACCCTACATCTAAACCTAAGACCTAACTCCTAACCCTAAATCTAAACCTAACTCCTAACCCTAAATCTAAACCTAAAACCTAACTCCTAACCCTAAATCTAAACCTAAGACCTACTCCTAACCCTAAATCTAACCACTAACACTCATCTTAACCCTAAACCTAATTGTAACCCTAACCCTAATCCCTACGCCTAAAAAAAGCTATTTTTCTAATGGGGACCAGCAAAATGCCCCCCACTTGTCCGAAGTGTCCATGTTTATCTATCCTTGTGTGGACTTATAGTCCCATTGAGTCGACAGATGCAGCATTTACTGTGAATGCAGTCACCAAGAACGTTGGAACATTGCCTTTACATTTAAAAACGCTTTGTACCACGGATCTTCAGTGCTACAGATTGAATTAATTTAATTTAATTAAGCCCCTAGTGAGTACTACGGTGTACAGCAGTTCCCTGTTCCTCTCCAGCCTCTCTGAACAGAACACAGTTTATAAATGATGTGTCAGAAGGCAGTCAGACAGTCATTCATCACCACTAGAGTTCTACAATGAGTTCTAGAGTTCTACACAAATCCAGAAAAAGAACACAAATCTGACTGATATAATAATAATTTCTAACAGCCTCTAATAATCATTTAGAACAGACTAATAATACTTTAGAACAGACTAATAATAATTTAGAACAGCCTAATAATAATTTATAACAGACTAATAATAATTTATAACAGCCTCTAATAATAATTTAGAACAGACTAATAATACTTTAGAACAGACTAATAATAATTTAGAACAGCCTAATAATAATTTAGAACAGACTAATAATAATTTATAACAGCCTCTAATAATAATTTAGAACAGCCTAATAATAATTTATAACAGCCTCTAATAATAATTTAGAACAGCCTAATAATAATTTATAACAGCCTCTAATAATCATTTATAACATCCTCTAATAATAATTTAGAACAGACTAATAATAATTTAGAACAGACTAATAATACTTTAGAACACACTAATAATACTTTAGAACAGACTAATAATAATTTATAACAGCCTCTAATAATCATTTATAACATCCTCTAATAATAATTTAGAACAGACTAATAATAATTTAGAACAGCCTAATAATAATTTAGAACAGACTAATAATAATTTAGAACAGACTAATAATAATTTAGAACAGACTAATAATAATTTAGAACAGCCTGATGTTGATGACTGATGACTGTTGACTGCTGACAGCCTGATGACTGTTCCAACCATGTACTGCCTGATGACTGTTCCAACGATGCTCTGCCCTTTTGACTGATGACTGTTCCAACCACGTTCTGCCTGTTTGACTGATGACCTAGCTGGTTAGAATAACACCAGTCTGGTTTATCTGGGACCTATTGGTAGTATAACACCAGTCTGGTTTATCTGGGACCTATTGGTAGTATAACACCAGTCTGGTTTATCTGGGACCTAGCTGCAGAATAACACCAGTCTGGTTTATCTGGGACCTATTGATAGAATAACACCAGTCTGGTTTATCTGGTACAATGACTCTACTACCTCTTCCTCTGAGGGCAAAGAGCAACAGGTAAATTAGTTTGTCAATGTTTGTTGACTATGAGCCGACTCAGACTCAAAGTCCACAACGCAACAGACAGACACACGCACAGACACACACACATTATAGTACAGTAGAGAGTACATGTCTGTTGTGTGTGTGTGTGCGGTGCAGACCAGGGCAACACCTTAATGTTCCAGCCTTCTATTTTCCTCCCACCTGAGAGGTACTAGCTAACTCATAACACTCACAGCTCTTGTCTGATGTTACATAACCCCCCACCACACACACATACACACACTCGCACACACACACACACACACACACACACACACACACACACACACACACACACACACACACACACACACACACACACACACACACACACACACACACACACACACACACACAGACTCTAACTGCAGTGTTTAGGCTAGCCCACAGTAGCACATTTAAGTGCAGACAAACTGGCCTCCAACAGTCATGTATCCATTCAAAGCTTTCCACATGCCCAGTGAGAGTGATTCTCTCCTTTCTGTAGCTCGACAATCTCCTTCAGTGGACAAGACATTTAGCTAACTTGGCGTAATCTGTGGCAAGGAGGCTGTCAAAGTCAAATCATTAAATAGAACACAATAATATTTCTGTATCTCTATGGTCCAAAGAATTGTGTTAGCCTGTATCCTACCCAGAGCCCAGATCAAGTCCTCATTTTACGGATTAGAGGTGCTAAATGTCAGACATGTCACTCCTCTGGGTTCAGGAGAGGGTTGGCCACCATCTTGGGTTTCAGCTGCTGGCAGCCGCCGGGCCTGGGAGGAAGTGCTACTTGACATGAGGTCATCACTGATCGTCTCCTTTGGGGTTTTGCTCACTTCCTGTAGAACGGTATTGCTAACGAACTTCCTTCCAGTTCTTTCTCAGGTTACTCCCCTGGCTTTCAGACCAGTAGCAATTGCAGCATGGGACAAGTCAGTCAGTCAGTCAGCCACTCAGTCAGTCAGCCAGCCACTCAGTCAGCCACTCAGTCAGTCAGTCAGCCAGTCAGCCACTCAGTCAGTCAGCCAGCCACTCACTCAGTCAGCCACTCAGTCACACTGACAGACAGGGCTGGCTGACTATCTCTCAGTCTATCTGTCTGTCAGTGTGTCATTCCGTCTTTCAGTCCAACTGTCTGTCACTCCTCCAGGTATGAAGCCAAGCCACGCCAATACAGAATGGGACACACCCCACAAAGCCACAACACGTCCACACACACACACAAACACACACACACACTCCACTGTATATTTGTATAATGACTCCTCATCCTCTTAAGGGTCTCTTTACGCCTTCCCTACGTACTTCTGGGTAGTTGGTATTAAGACTAACCATATGTAGGTGCATAATGGGACGGATAAATGTCATTCAACTGCTGAAAACCCTCCCACTTGCCGGCCAACAGATTTTCTCCTGGAGTTTTCATTCAATAGGGATATTGCTCCCTAATGTTCAGTCTCTAAAGGGGACAAGCTCAGGGTGAGGATTTCTTTCCAGAGTGACATCAGGGATTGTAACATACTTTGTTTCACGGAAACACGTCTCTCTCAGGACATACTGTCTGAGTCCGTACAGCCAGTTGGGTTCTCAGTTCATCGCACAGACAGGAATAAATATCTCTCTGGGAAGAAGGGTGGGGGTGTATATTTCATGATGAAAGACTCATGGTGTGATTGCGATAACAGACAGGAACTTAAGTCCTTTTGTTCACCCGACCTAGAATACCTCACAATCAAATGCCGATCATATTACCTCCTAAGAGAATACTCTTCGGTTATAGTCACAGCTGTGTATATTCCCCTCAGGCCGATACCACGACGGCCCTCAAAGAACTTCACTGGACTTTATGCAAACTGAAAACCACATATCCTGAGGCCGCATTTATCACAGCTGGGGATTTTAACAAAACAAATTTGGGAAAAAGGATGCTGATAGACTGTAGTACTCGTGCTGCTAAAACGACCACTGCTACTCCAACTTCTGAGATGCCTACAAGGCCCTCCCCCGCCCTCCTTTCGGCAAATCTGATCACGACTCCATTTTGCTCCTCCCTTCCTATAGACAGAAACTCAAACAGGAAGCACCCATTCTAAGGACTATTCAATGCTGGTTTGACCAATCGGAATCCTCGCTTCAACATTGTTTTGATCACGAAGACTGGGATATGTTGTGGGTAGCCTCAGAGAATGACATAGATGAATACACTGATACGGTGATTGAGTTTATCAGGAAGTGAATAGGAGATGATGTACCCACTGTGACTATTAAAACCCTAACCAGAAACCGTGGATAGATGGCAACATTCGCACAAAAGTGAAAGTGTGAACGATCGCATTGTCGCATCCCATGGCAACACCGACATCTTGCTTCCGGACAAGCTAAACACAATGCCACCGATGCGGCCCGCTACCAAGGACTGTGGGCTCACCTTCTCTGTGAATGACATGAGAGAGACTTTTAACCCTCGCAAGGCTGTCGGCCCAGACTGCATCCCTAGCCGCTGTCACGAGATACTAGGAGTGGTGGGTGGAATCAGGCGCAGAGAGCAGGGTTCAGTAGATTGTCAATTTATTCTCCAGGGCGCACAAAAACGGTCACGCCAACACACAGGGCACATACAATTGACCAGCCCAAAACACAGGACCAAAATAGTCCGGAGAATAACCACACGAAAACCACCATACAACAGAGTAACAAAAAACAATCCCGCACAAAACAAGGGCGGGACAATCTACTATATATAAGGACGCTAATTAAACTAAAATACACACAGGTGAAACTAATAAGACAAAACCAACAGACAAACGAAAAAGGGATTGGTAGTGGCTAGTAGGACGGTGACGACGACCGCCGAGCACCACCCGAACAGGCAGGGGAGCCAACTTCGGCGGAAGTCATGACAGCCACTGTCACACCCTGACCATAGTTTGCTTTGTATGTTTCTTTGTATGTTTGTTTGGTCAGGGTGTGAGCTGAGTGAGCATTCTATGTTGTGTGTCTAGTGTCTAACCATATTTAGGTAGCCTGTTTGGTGTTGGTTTTTGTGGGTGATTGTCCTTGTAACTGTCTAGTGTTAGTTTGCACCAGTTTAGGCTGTTTCGGTTTTCACATTACGTTTATTGTTTTTGTATTGATTCGTGTTTACTTTGTTTTTATTAAACATGAATCTCAATTGCCACGCCGCATTTTGGTCCGACTCTCTTTGCCATACAGAAAACCGTGACAGCCACGTCCTCAGAGCATGCGCAAACCAACTGGCTGAGGTGTTTACGTACATATTTAATCTCTGTCTATCCCAGTCTACTGTCCCAATGTGCTTCAAGATGTCCACCATTGTTCCTGTACCCAAGAAATCTAAGGTAACTGAACTAAATGACTACAGCCTCGTCGCACTCACTTCTGTCATCATGAAGTGCTTTGAGAGACTATCAAATCAGATCATATCACCTCTACCTGGCACCCTAGACCCACTTCAATTTGCTTACCACCCCAATAGATCCACAGACGATGCAATCGCCATCACACTGCACACTGCCCTATCCCCATATCCAAATTGACGGGACTGCAGTGGAGAAGGTGGAGAAAAAAAAAGAAGTTCCTCGGCCACACATCACTGACAAACTGAAATGGTCCGCCCACACAGACAGTAGAGGCTGAAGAAATTTGGCTTGACACCTAAATTCCCTCACAAAACTATTACAGATTCACAATTGAGAGCATCCTGTCTGGCTGTATCACTGCCTGGTATGGCAACTGCCTCTCTAATGTATATAGCCTCTCTACTGTATATAGCCTCTCTACTGTATATAACCTCTCTACTGTATAGAGCCTCTCTACTGTATATAACCTCTCTACTGTATAGAGCCTCTCTACTGTATATAGCCTCTACTGTATATAACCTCTCTACTGTATAGAGCCTCTCTACTGTATATAGCCTCTCTACTGTATACAGCCTCTCTACTGTGTATAGTCTCTCTACTGTGTATAGTCTCTCTACTGTATATAGTCTCTCTACTGTATATAGCCTCTCTACTGTATAGAGCCTCTACTGTATATAGCCTCACTACTGTATATAGCCTCACTACTGTGTATAGTCTCTCTACTGTGTATAGTCTCTCTACTGTATATAGTCTCTCTACTGTATATAGCCTCTCTACTGTATAGAGCCTCTACTGTATATAGCCTCTACTGTATATAGCCTCACTACTGTATATAGCCTCACTACTGTATATAGCCTCTCTACTGTATATAGCCTCACTACTGTGTATAGTCTCTCTACTGTGTATAGTCTCTCTACTGTATATAGTCTCTCTACTGTATATAGCCTCTCTACTGTATAGAGCCTCTACTGTATATAGCCTCACTACTGTATATAGTCTCTCTACTGTATATAGCCTCTACTGTATATAACCTCTCTACTGTTTATAGCCTCTCTATTGTATATAGCCTCTCTACTGTATATAGCCTCTACTGTATGTAGCCTTTCTACTGTATGTAGTCTCTCTACTGTATACAGCCTCACTACTGTATATAGCCTCTCTACTGTATATAGCCTCTCTACTGTATATAGCCTCTCTACTGTATATAGCCTCTCTACTGTATAGCTTCTCTACTGTATATAGCTTCTCTACTGTATATAGCCTCTCTACTGTATATAGCTTCTCTACTGTATAGAGCCTCTCTACTGTATATAGCCTCTCTACTGTATATAGCCTCTCTACTGTATATAGCTTCTCTACTGTATAAAGCCTCTCTACTGTATATAGCCTCTCTACTGTATATAGCCTCTCTACTGTATAAAGCCTCTCTACTGTATATAGCCTCTCTACTGTATAGAGCCTCTCTACTGTATAGAGTCTCTCTACTGTTATTTTTCACTGTCTTTTTACTGTTGTTTTTTATTTCTTTACTTACCTATTGTTCATCTAATACCTTTTTTGCACTGTTGGTTAGAGCCTGTAAGTAAGCATTTCACTGTAAGGTCTACCTGTTGTGTTTGGTGCACGTGACAAATACATTTAGACTTGATTTGATTTGTATTCTATACTATTTTACTCTTAGTCTATGCCGCTCTGACATTGCACGCCCAAAGATTTATATATTCTTAATTCCATTCCTTTACTTTCGATTTGTGTGTTTTGAATTGTTAAATGTCACTGTTAGAGCTAGGAACACAAACATTTCACTGCACCCGCAATAATATCTGCTAATGTCTATTTGATACATCAGAAAAACAGAACTTAAAATTTGGTACAGAAACCTTTGTTTGCAATTACAGAGATCATATGTTTAGATCATATGTTTCCTGTAGTTCTTGACCAGGTTTAAACACACTGCAGCAGGGATTTTGGCCCACTCCTCCATACAGACCTTCTCCAGATCCTTCAGGTTTCGGGGCTGTCGCTGGGCAATACGGACTTTCGGCTCCCTCCAAAGATTTTCTATTGGGTTCAGGTCTGGAGACTGGCTAGGCCACTCCAGGACCTTGAGATGCTTCTTACGGAGCCACTCCTTAGTTGCCCTGGCTGGGTGTTTCGGGTCTTTGTCATGCTGGAAGATCCAGCCACGACCCATCTTCAATGCTCTTACTGAGGGAAGGAGGTTGTTGGCCAAGATCTTGAGATACATGGCCCCATCCATCCTCCCCTCAATACGGTGCAGACGGTGCTTTGCAGAAAAGCATCCCCAAAGAATGATGTTTCCACCTCCATGCTTCACGGTTGGGATGGTGTTCTTGGAGTTGTACTAATCCTTCTTCTTCCTCCAAACACGGCGAGTGGAGTTTAGATCAAAAAGCTCTATTTTTGTCTCATCAGACCACATGACTTTCTCCCATTCCTCCTCTGGATCATCCAGATGGTCATTGGCAAACTTCAGATGGGCCTGGACATGCGCTGGCTTGAGCAGGGGGACCTTGCGTGTGCTGCAGGATTTTAATATTTCTCGGCGTAGTGTGTTACTAATGGTTTTCTTTGAGACTGTGGTCCCAGCAAGTCTGGTTCATCCTTGGGAGCAATTTACAAATGCCTGAAGGTACCACGTTCATCTGTACAAACAATAGTACGCAAGTATGAACACCATGGGACAACGCAGCCGTCATACAGCTCATGAAGGAGAAGAACGTACTTTGGTGCGAAAAGTGCAAATCAATCCCAGAACATCAGCAAAGGACCTTGTGAAGATGCTGGAGGAAACAGATGCAAAGTATCAATATCCACAGTAAAATGAGTCCTATATCGATATAACCTGAAAGGCCGCTCAGCAAGGAAGAAGCCACTGTTCCAAAACCGCCATAATAAAGCCAGACTACGGTTTGCAACTGCACATGGTGTCATGGCTGTTGAAGGAGGAGGACCAAGGTACAGCTTGGTGAGTGTACATTTTCTCTTTTATTCGGAATAAGGCCGACAAAACAATAAACAATACAAAACAAACCGTGAAGCTTAAGGCAATGTGCCATCAAACAAAGTCAACTTCCCACAAACACAGGTGGGGAAAAGGGTACCTAAGTATGGTTCCCAATCAGAGACAACGATAGACAGCTGTCCCTGATTGAGAACCATACACGGCCAAAACATAGAAATACAAAATCATAGAAACACAAAATATAGAATACCCACCCCAACTCACGCCCTGACCAAACCTAAATAGAGACATAAAAAGGATCTCTAAGGTCAGGGCGTGACACATGGGGACAAAGATCGTACTTTTTGTAGAAATGTCCTCTGGTCTGATGAAACAAAAATAGAAATGTTTGGCCGTAATGACAATCGTTATGTTTGGAGGAGAAAGGGGGAGTCTTGCAAGCCGAAGAACACCATCCCAACCGTGAAGCGTGTGGGGGTAGTTTGCTACAGGAGGGAATGGTGCTACGCAAAATAGATGGCACCAATAGAGAGGAAAATTATATGGATATATTGAAGCAACATCTCAAGACATCAGTCAGGAAGTTAAAGATTGGTCGCAAATGGGTCTTCCAAATGGAGAATGACCCCAAGCATACTTCCAAAGTTGTGAAAAAAAGGCTTAAGGACAAGAAAGTCAAGGTATTGGAGTGGCCATCACAAAGCCCTGACCTCAATCCCATAGAAAATTTGTGGGCAGAACTGAAAAAGCGTGTGCGAGCAAGGAGGCCTACAAACCTGACTCAGTTACACCAGCTTTGTCAGGAGGAGTGGGCCAAAATTCACCCAACTTATTGTGGGAAGCTTGTGGAAGGCTAACCGAAAGGTTTGACCCAAGTTAAACAATGTAAAGGCAAGGCTACCTAATACTAATTGAGTGTATGTAAACTTCGACCCACTGGAAATGTGATGAAAGAAATAAAAGCTGAAATAAATCCTTCTCTCTGCTATTATTCTGACATTTCACAGTCTTAAGATAAATATGACCTAAGACAGGGAGTTTTTTACGATGATTACATTTCAGGAATTGTGAAAAACTGAGTTTAAATGTATTTGGCTAAGGTGTATGTAAACTTCCGACTTCAACTCTATATTTACAATCCCCTTCTCCAAACCGATTACTCAATTACCTCTTATCAAGTTGTAAATTACGGTGCATGGAGAAAGGTTTCTATCTGAAAAAATCAAGGAGATGCTTGTAACCGGTAGGTTTTTGCTAAACCTTATTCATGGTTTCCTCGTACGTAAGGTTGTGTAATTATGAGGGAATTAATAGTGACTCCCCATCCCGCATGATGGAGCGTAATCATCGACTGACACTAATTAGCATAACGCAACAGACATAAATATTCCTAGAAAATATTCCTATTCAGGAAAATCACAAGTGAAATATATTGAGACACAGCTTAGCCTTTTGTTAATCACCCTGTCATCTCAGATTCTTAAAAATATGCTTTACAGCCAAAGCTAGACAAGCATTTGTGTAAGTTTATCGATAGCCTAGCATAGCATTTTGTCCAGCTAGCAGCAGGTAACTTGGTCACGAAAATCAGAAAAGCAATCAAATTAAATCTTTTACCTTTGATGAGCTTCGGATGTTTTCACTCACGAGACTCCCAGTTAGATAGCCAATCTTCCTTTTTTCCAAAAATATTATTTCTGTAGGCGAAATAGCTCCGTTTGTTTGGCTGAGAAATCGCCCGGAAATTGCACGAAAACACCAAAAAATATTCCAAATTAGCTCCATAATATCGACAGAAACATGGCAAACGTTGTTTATAATCAATCCTCAAGGTGTTTTTCAAATAGCTATTCTATAATATATCCACCGGGACAATTGGTTTTTCAGTAGGACTGACAGGAATAATGGCTACCTCTGTATTTTACGCGAGAATCACTCCAGCCATCAGATGACCAGTTGCGCAATGTAGCCGCTTACAGGTATTTTTCAACATAAATGTGTAAAACTACGTCACAATGCTGTAGACACCTTGGGGAATACGGAGAAAAAGGAATCTGGTTGATATCTCATTCACTGCTCAATAGGGACGCATTGGAACGCTGTGCTTTCATAACATGAGGCACTTCCGGATTGGATTTTTCTCAGGCATTCGCATGCAATATCAGTTCTGTTATACTCACAGACAATAGTTTTACAGTTTTGGAAACTTTAGAGTGTTTTCTATCCTAAGCTGTCAATTATATGCATATTCTAGCATCTTGTCCTGACAAAATATCCCTTTGGGAAAGTTATTTTTTCAAAAATTAAAATACTGCCCCCTAGTCACAAAAGGTTTTAAGGCAAGGTCAGAATTCAGTGTATCTGTAGACACACCTCCGTTTATTAGATCTCCACCCATCGCTACCCAGGCAGCCATGTGGCATTTTCCACATGCTTCAGGTCAGAATAGAGAGAGATAAAAGTGCATTAAAAAGGGAATTACGTTCCAATTAAGCACATGCAATTTGGGTCTGAATCCTCCCATTACAGCTTCTCTCATCACTCTATGGTATTAGATATATGGGTAAACAAAGTGTGAACTCCTATGTCTGAATGCATTCTGTCACTAAGTGTTGTCAATCACTAACAGCACCATATCACCAGGTAACATTCTGAGTATGTTGTCTATCACTAACATCACCATATCACCAGGTAACATTCTGAGTATGTTGTCTATCAGCATCATATAACCAGGTAACATTCTGAGTATGTTGTCTATCAGCACCATATCACCAGGTAACATTCTGAGTATGTTGTCTATCAGCATCATATAACCAGGTAATATTCTGAGTATGTTGTCTATCACTAGCAGCACCATATCACCAGGTAACATTCTGAGTATGTTGTCTAGCAGCACCATATCACCAGGTCATTCTGAGTATGTTGTCTGGCAGCACCATATCACCAGGTCATTCTGAGTATGTTGTCTAACAGCACCATATCACCAGGTCATTCTGAGTATGTTGTCTAACAGCACCATATCACCAGGTCATTCTGAGTATGTTGTCTGGCAGCACCATATCACCAGGTCATTCTGAGTATGTAGTCTGGCAGCACCATATCACCAGGTCATTCTGAGTATGTTGTCTGGCAGCACCATATCACCAGGTCATTCTGAGTATGTTGTCTGGCAGCACCATATCACCAGGTAACATTCTGAGTATGTTGTCTGGCAGCACCATATCACCAGGTAACATTCTGAGTATGTTGTCTGGCAGCACCATATCACCAGGTAACATTCTGAGTATGTTGTCTGGCAGCACCATATCACCAGGTCATTCTGTGTATGTTGTCTAACAGCACCATATCACCAGGTCATTCTGAGTATCTTGTCTAACAGCACCATATCACCAGGTCATTCTGAGTATCTTGTCTAACAGCACCATATCACCAGGTCATTCTGAGTATGTAGTCTGGCAGCATCACCAAGTATCATTCAATATGTTTACATGTAATTTGTGAACAGTTGATTCTCATTCCTCTCTTTGTGCATTGGAAGTAGAGCATCACCAGGGCTTCAGTAGTGTGTGTGTGTGTGTGTGTGTGAGCGGGATTATGTAACATCAGACAAAGAGCTGTGAGAGTTATGAGTTAGCTACTACCTCTCAGGTGGGAGGAAAATAGAAGGCTGGAACATTAAGGTGTTGCCCTGGCCTACACCGCACACACACAACACACACACACACACACACACACACACACACACACACACACACACACACACACACACACACACACACACACACACACACACACACACACACACACACACACACACACACAACAGACATGTTATCCAAAGACTGGTTATATAAGCACTGTATCTGACCTAATGGAGAGTGTGTGTGTGTGTGTGTGTGTCCAGTCGTATGAAGACGTTTGGGCACCCCTCTGAGGCTGCATAATAATTTACTCTGTCATCACAGAAAATGATCACAGTGGCATGCATTTCATTTTCTAATAAAAGCTGAGTACTGGGGTATCGTCCAGACAAAGATGTTTAGTGTAGCAATATTAAGTTGTATGAAATTAAATCAGATGTGAAAAATAGGCTATGCAAAAATGTGGGCACCCTTGTCATTCTGTTTATTTGAATACCTGTAACTACTTAGCACTGATTAATTGGTTTGGTGAGCTCATTAAGCCTTGAACTTCATAGACAAGTGCATCCAATCACGAGAAAAGGTATTTAAAGTGGCCAAATTGCAAGTTGTTGTTCTCTTTGACTCTCCTCTAAAGAGTGGCAACATGGGGGCCTTAAAACAACTCTCAAATGACCTGAAAACAAAGACTGTTCAACATTATGGTTTAGAGGAAGGCTACAAAAAGCTACCGCGGAGATTTAAGCTGTCAGTGTCCACTGTGAGGAACATAGTGAGGAAATGGAAGACCACAGGCACAGTTCTTGATAAGGCCAGAAGTGGCTGGCCAAGTAAAATATCGGAGAGGCAAAGGCAAAGGATGGTGAGAACGGTCAAAACCAGACCACAGACCACCTCCAAAGACCTACAAAATCATCTTGCTGCAGATGGTGTCACTGTGCATCGTTCAATGATTCAGCACACTTTGCACAAGGAGAAGCTGTGTGTGTGTGTGTGTGTGTGTGGGTGGGTGGGTGGGTGGGTGGGTGTTTGGACCGGCTGGCAGGGCGATACGAGCCACCGTTCATCTGGAAGTTAAAGAGGAAGTAGGTCATTATAAAAAACTTTATGGGTCCAAACTAGAACAGGCAGCTGGTATATAAAACCTGTCCACTACTCCAGCAGAATGTGTACCCTACCCTACACTATCCTACCCTACCCCAACCTACCCGGCATTACCCTACACTACCTTACCCTACACTACCCGACACTACCCTACACTACCCTACACTACCCTTCACACTTCTACCCTACACTAGCCAACACTACCCTTCACAATTCTTTCCTACACTACCCGACACTTCCTACACTACCCTACAAGAACTGACACTACCCTACACTACCCTACACTCCCTTACACTTCCCTACACTACCCGACACTACCCGACACTACCCTACACTACCCTACACTACCCTACCCGACCCTACACTACCCTACACTACCCTTCACAATTCTACCCTACACTAGCCGACACTACCCTTCACTATTCTACCTAACACTACTACTAACCTCATTACCCAACACTACCCAACACTACCTTACACTACCAAACACTACCCAACACAAACCTACACTACCCGACGCTACCTACACTACCCGACACAACCTTACACTACCCGACACTACCCTATACTACCCTACACTACTCTACCCTACACTACCCAACACTACCCAACACTACCCAACACAACCCTACACTACCCGACGTTACCCGACACTACCCGACACTACCTTACACTACTCTACACTACCTGACACTACCCGACACTGTTCTACCATACACTACCCGACACTACCCGAACTACCCTAAACAATTCTACCCTTTACTACCCAATACTATCTGACACTACCCTACCCGACTCTACACTACCCGATACTGCCCGACACTACCTGACACTACCCTAAACTACCCTACACTACCCTACACTACCTAACACTAACAGACAATACTCCACACTACTCTACACTACCCGACACTACCCTACACTACCCTACACTACCCGACACTAACCTACACTACCCGAAACTACCTTACACTACCCTACACTACCTAACACTAACAGACAATACTCCACACTACTCTACACTACCCGACACTACCCTACACTACCCTACACTACCCGACACTAACCTACACTACCCGAAACTACCTTACACTATTCTTCCCTACACTACCCAACTCTACCCGACACTACCCTACACAACACTACCCTACACTACCCAACACTACCCGATACTACCCTACAATACCCGACACTACCCTAAACAATTCTACCCAACACTACCCGACACTACCCGACACTACCCTATACTACCCTACCCGACACTACCCTTCACTACCTGACACTACCCTATACTACCCTACCCGACACTACCCGACACTACCCTATACTACCCTACCCGACACTACCCGACACTACCCTATACTACCCTACCCGACACTACCCTACACTACCAACACTACCCGACACTACCCTACCCGACACTACCCTACACTACCAACACTACCCGACACTACCCGATACTACCCGACACTACCCTAAACAATTCTACCCAACACTACCCGACACTACCCGACACTACCCTAAACAATTCTACCCTCCACTACCCAACACTACCCAACACTACCCGACACTACCCTACACTACCGACACTACCCTACACTACCCTACACTACCGACACTACCCGCCACTACCCGGCAGTACTCTACAGTATTCTACCCTACACTAACCTACACTACTCCACACTACCCTACCCTACACTACCCTACACTAACCAATACTACTCCACACTACCACTCTACCTTGGGCAAGCAATACCTCAAGACTTCCTTAATATTGGACATCTCACACCAGCTGTTATTGACAAATAGACACACAGCACCAGCACTTGTCTTACCAGACGTAGCTGGTCTGTCTTGCCGATGCAAGGAAAACCCAGCTAACTGTATATTATCTGTGTCATTGTTCAGCCACGACTCATTGAAACATAAGATATTACAGTTTTTAATGTCCCGTTGGTAGGATAGTCTCGAACTGAGATCATCCAGTTTATTCTCCAGTTATTGCACGTTGATCAATAGAAAACATGGTAGAGGCGGGTTACACACTCGCTGACAAATTCTCCTAAGGCACCCCGATCGACTCCCCCTGTATTTCCATCTTTCTTCACGGGAATGACAGGGATTTGGGCCTGGTCTCAGAGAAGCAGTATATCATTTGTCCAGTTCGAGGTGAGTGATCTGATATCCAGAAGCTCTTTTCGGTCATAAGACAAGAAAAGAAACATTATCTACAAAATATGTTACAAACAATGCGGAAAGACACGGAATTACACAGTTGGTTAGTCGCCCGTAGAACAGCAGCCATCCTCCAGCGCCATTATCCCCCACTATCTGTGATGATCGTGGTTGACAGACGGTGGTCAGGATTTAACAGTAGTCATGATATAACAGTGGTCATGATATAACAGTAGTCATGATTTAACAGTGGTCATGATATAACAGTAGTCATGATTTAACAGTGGTCATGATATAACAGCAGTCATGATTTAACAGTGGTCATGATATAACAGCAGTCATGATTTAACAGTGGTCATGATATAACAGTAGTCATGATATAACAGTGGTCATGACATAACAGTAGTCATGATATAACAGTAGTCATGATATAACAGTAGTCATGATATAACAGTAGTCATGATATAACAGTAGTCATGATATAACAGTGATCATGATATAACAGTGATCATGATATAACAGTATAAGTTTACATATAAGATAGAAAACACATTTACTGTAGTACTTGCACTGCTAGAAAAACTTGGCCTTTGGGATACCTACAAGGCCCCGCCCTCCTTTCAGCAAATCTGATCATGGCTCCATTTTGCTTTTCCCTTCCTATATAGGTTGAAACTCAAACAGGAAGTACCTGTGGTAAGGACTATTCAACGCTGGCCTAACCAATCGGAATCCATGCTTCAAGATTGTTTTGATCACGCTTACTGGGATATGTTCCTTTTAGTCTTCGAGAAAAGCATTGACGAATGCACTGGGGGAAAAAACTGCCCTACTCTCTCCTGTACTATGACCTAAAAGTTACATAAAAGTAGTCTTTCGTCTCCAGTTTGTTGTTGTCTTTCTGTGACTGTCCATCCGTCCATCCATCCATTCATCCATCCGTCTGTCCATCCATCCATCCATTTATTCATCCATCCGTCCATCCGTCCGTCCGTCCATCCATCCATCCATCCATCCATCCATCCATCCATCCATCCATCCATCCATCCATCCATCCATCCATCCATCCATGCTTGTGACTGACTCTTTTACCTCTGGTCCTCCACTGTGAGCCTCTGTGGGTCTCTGTCCCTCTATGGTGAGTCTCTGTGGGACTCTGTCCCTCTATGGTGAGCCTCTGTGGGACTCTGTCCCTCTATGGTGAGTCTCTGTGGGACTCTGTCCCTCTATGGTGAGTCTCTGTGGGACTCTGTCCCTCTGGTGAGTCTCTGTGGGACTCTGTCCCTTTATGGTGAGTCTCTGTGGGACTGTCCCTCTATGGTGAGTCTCTGTGGGACTGTCCCTCTATGGTGAGCCTCTGTGGGACTCTGTCCCTCTATGGTGAGCCTCTGTGGGACTCTGTCCCTCTATGGTGAGCCTCTGTGGGACTCTGTCCCTCTATGGGGAGTCTCTGTAGGACTGTGGGACTCTGTCCCTCTATGGTGAGACTATGTGGGACTCTGTGGGACTCTGTCCCTCTATGGTGAGCATCTGTGGGACTCTGTCCCTCTATGTTGAGCCTCTGTGGGACTCTGTCCCTCTATGTTGAGTCTCTGTGAGTCTCTGTGGGACTCTGTCCCTACAGTAAGCCTCTGTGGGACTCTGTGGGACTCTGTCCCTATGGTGAGCCTCTGTGGGACTCTGTGGGGACTCTGTCCTTGTGGTGACCCTCTGTGGGTCTCTGTGGGACTCTGTCCCTCTATGGTGAGCCTCTGTGAGTCTCTGTGGGACTCTGTCCCTATGGTGAGCCTCTGTGGGACTCTGTGGGGACTCTGTCCTTGTGGTGACCCTCTGTGGGTCTCTGTGGGACTCTGTCCCTCTATGGTGAGCCTCTGTGGGACTCTGTGGGACTCTGTGGGGACTCTGTCCTTGTGGTGACCCTCTGTGGGTCTCTGTGGGGACTCTGTCCTTGTGGTGACCCTCTGTGAGTCTCTGTGGGACTCTGTCCCTCTATGGTGAGCCTCTGTGGGGACTCTGTCCTTGTGGTGACCCTCTGTGGGTCTCTGTGGGGACTCTGTCCTTGTGGTGAGCCTCTGTGGGTCTCTGTACCTTTATGGTGAGCCTCTGTGGGACTCTGTGGGGACTCTGTCCTTGTGGTGAGCCTCTGTGGGTCTCTGTGGGGACTCTGTCCTTGTGGTGAGCCTCTGTGGGTCTCTGCCCCTATGGTGAGGCTCTGTGAGCTTATGTGGGTATCTTTGGGACTCTGTCCCTATGGTGAGCCTCTGTGAGCTTCTGTGCGCCTCTGTGCATCTCTCTCCCTATATGGTGAACCTCTGTGGGTCTCCTTAGGCCTCTGTCCCTCTATAGTGCGCCTCTCTGGATCACTGTGGGAAAGTTGTGCCCTGTCCTTGTCCCCGTCTGGCCATGTGACCCAGGGTGACAGATTCTCCAGATATCATGAGAATCAGTTAGACAGGTTGGCTTCCTGCACACAACTGCCGTGTGTGTGTGTGTGTGTGTGTGTGTGTGTGTGTGTGTGTGTGTGTGTGTGTGTGTGTGTGTGTGTGTGTGTGTGTGTGTGCGTTTTCCTGGTCACAGCTGCTACGGCTCTTGTTTCACCCCTCAGCCTGGAAATAGACATGGAGTTAACATTCAACAAGACACATCCTGTACCCCTCAGACTGGAGGGGTAGGGTTACCTGCTAACGGAACTGAGGATGAGGCAGGGGCTAAGGTTACCCCATAATGAAACTAATGGGGGAGGTAGAGGGGAGGAAGAGGTGGAGCCAGTTGGAACGCAGGGTGAGACGAGGGTCAGTTGAAGGGGTGATGTAATGGACGGAGAATACATCCCAGCTGGAACGGTTGTTTCCTTGGAAGTTGTGGGAATGTATGTTTTTGGTTGTGGGACTGAAGCAGTATGTTTCCTGACTGGTGAAAAGTAACATTTTTTAAATGTTCCCGTGAACAGAAGTGAAAATGTAGCCTCTTCTGAGAACGTTTACTTTATGGTTCCAGGGAGGTTCTGAGAACGTTTACTTTTAGGTTCCAGGGAGGTTCTGAGAACGTTTACTTTATGGTTCCAGGGAGGTTCTGATAACGTTTACTTTTAGGTTCCAGGGAGGTTCTGAGAACGTTTACTTTATGGTTCCAGGGAGGTTCTGATAACGTTTACTTTTAGGTTCCAGTGAGGTTCTGAGAACGTTTACTTTTAGGTTCCAGGGAGGTTCTGAGAACGTTTACTTTTAGGTTCCAGGGAGGTTCTGAGAACGTTTACTTTTAGGTTCCAGGGAGGTTCTGAGAACGTTTAATTCTGGTTTCTTGAAAGCTTTCCTGGGAGGTTTTATTAACACTCTGAGAGTGGACATTTTGGATATTTGGAGATTACATTTCAATGAATGCTTCAGTAAGACTTAACAACACTGACAGATCATTTTGGGTTAACTTGTTTGAACAACACTACAAAGACACTACTAAATAAATACACTGCAAAATAAAGACACTGTAAAGACACTATAAATACACTACACTATGAAGACACTTTAAATACACTACAAAATAAAGACACTGTAAAGACACTATAAATATACTACACTATGAAGACACTTTAAATACACTACAAAATAAAGACACTATAAAGACACTATAAACTGCGAAGAACCTGCTCCATAGCTGTCCCCAGTTGCGGCAGCAGGTTGTGGTGTTGACGAAGTAGGTGTCTCTGTTTGTCGACCGTCTGAGAGATGTCCAGATGTCTTCCTGCTTCCATTTGTTGAAGCAGTATTCTGTAATGTAGACGCTGGGATTCGGGAAACAAGTGCAGGTGGTGAGTTTAATAATAAATGAAACATGGACCAATACAAGGAAAAAGAGTAGCAAATGGACATGAAACAACGTTCATACTGCCTGGGGAATAAACCTGAGTGAGTGCCAGATATAGGGGTGCAGGTGTGCGTAATGACAGATGCCAGGTAGCGTGATGGCAGGTGGGCGTAATGACAGATGGCAGGTAGCGTGATGGCAGGTGGGCGTAATGCAGATGCCAGGTGGTGATGGCAGGTGGGCGTAATGACAGATGCCAGGTAGCGTGATGGCAGGTGGGCGTAATGACAGATGCCAGGTAGCGTGATGGCAGGTGGGCGTAATGACAGATGCCAGGTAGCGTGATGGCAGGTGGGCGTAATGACAGATGCCAGGTAGCGTGATGGCAGGTGGGCGTAATGACAGATGGCAGGTGGGCGTGACAGATGGCAGGTGGGCGTAATGACAGATGGCAGGTGGGCGTAATGACAGATGGCAGGTAGCGCGTAATGACAGATGGCAGGTGGGCGTAATGACAGATGGCAGGTGGGCGTAATGACAGATGGCATGGCAGGTGGCGTAATGACAGATGGCAATGACAGATGGCAGGTGGGCGTAATGACAGATGGCAGGTGGGCGTAATGACAGATGGCAGGTGGGCGTAATGACAGATGGCAGGTGGGCGTAATGACAGATGGCAGGTGGGTGTAATGACAGATGGCAGGTGGGCAGATGGCAATGACAGATGGCAGGTGGGCGTAATGACAGATGGCAGGTGGGCGTAATGACAGATGGCAGGTGGGCGTAATGACAGATGGCAGGTGGGCGTAATGACAGATGGCAGGTGGGCGTAATGACAGATGGCAGGTGTGGGCGCGATGGCAGGTGGGCGTAATGATGACAGATGGCAGGTGGGCGTAATGACAGATGGCAGGTGGGCGTAATGACAGATGGCAGGTGGGCGTAATGACAGATGGCAGGTGGGCGTAATGACAGATGGCAGGTGTGCGTAATGACACAGATGGCAGGTGGGCGTAATGACAGATGGCAGGTGTGCGTAATGACAGATGGCAGGTGGGCGTAATGACAGATGGCAGGTGGGCGTAATGACAGATGGCAGGTGGGCGTAATGGCAGGTGTGCGTAATGACAGATGGCAGGTGTGCGTAATGACAGATGGCAGGTGTGCATAATGACAGATGGCAGGTGTGCGTAATGACAGATGGCAGGTGTGCGTAATGACAGATGGCAGGTGGGCGTAATGACAGATGGCAGGTGTGCGTAATGACAGATGCCAGGTGTTGGTAATGACAGGTGTTGGTAATGACAGATGACAGGTGTTGGTAATGACAGATGACAGGTGTTGGTAATGACAGATGACAGGTGTTGGTAATGACAGATGACAGGTGTTCGTAATGACAGATGACAGGTGTTCGTAATGACAGATGCCAGGTGCTCGTAATGACAGATGCCAGGTGCTTGTAATAACAGATGCCAGGTGCACGTAATGACAGATTCCAGGTGCGCGTAATGACAGGTGCCAGGTGCGCGTAATGACAGATTCCAGGTGCGCGTAATGACAGATTCCAGGTGCGCGTAATGACAGGTGCCAGGTGCGCGTAATGACAGATTCCAGGTGCGCGTAATGACAGATTCCAGGTGCGCGTAATGACAGGTGCCAGGTGCGCGTAATGACAGGTGCCAGGTGCGCGTAATGATGGTTGCCACGACCGGTGGTTAGTAAACTGGCGACGTCGAACACCAGAGAGGGGGGAGCAGGAATAGACGTGGCAGAAACAAGATTTCATGGTTGTGAGGGATGAGGCAAAAGGAATGACAAATACATCTGGCTGCACACTCTCTTCTCCTCTTAAAAGAATGTTGGAACCAGATTCAATGGTATTTTACAGTAAACAAATGTACTTTCATAATTTGATCGGTTATACTTGGATGTGTAGTGTCAACGTTTGTTGCTGGCATGTCACGCTTAATTTGCTAATCTTGCCAATTATTTTTTTTTTTAAGTAGTTGGCAATATAAGTGGGTTTTTTAATGAAAGAGCCATCTGATTAAATGATTAAGGGAGCTGAGTTTGCCTTTTTGCCCAAAATGTAATTTAAGTTGCTCAAAAGCTTTTTACTGTCATTCTTGACATCATTACCTTTGTTTCATAGTATGGTTTCTTATTCTTTTAATTCAGTTTAGGTCACATTATTTATCAATTTGCTGTACATTTGCCAATCGGTTGTGCAGCCAGACTTATTTG
Organism: Oncorhynchus tshawytscha; assembly: GCF_018296145.1. Lineage (NCBI taxonomy): Eukaryota > Metazoa > Chordata > Actinopteri > Salmoniformes > Salmonidae > Oncorhynchus > Oncorhynchus tshawytscha. The sequence continues at coordinate 847,510 of NC_056430.1, read as the reverse complement.
TCATTTATTTTGCCTCATCCCTCTCAACCATACCAATTTTTAATTCCTCATCAATACAATGCAATCTAATAGTTTTTACAGTTAATTTTCTTAACTTCTTAGTGATCCCTTCGCGCGCCAATCCCATTAACGGGATTGATTTGACAACACCCAGTGAATTTGCAGCGCTCCAAATTCAAATCCAGAAATAATCATAATAATAATTCATAAATCATACAAGTGTTATACATCGGTTTAAAGATGAACTTCTTGTTAATCGCTGTGTCAGATTTCAAAAAGGCTTTACGGCGAAAGCTCAGTGACACAATGGTAGGGATTAACTGAGCTGGTCTTGGGTCAATGATAAGTCATTGTCTCAACACAGCCTTGAAATTCGTGGACAGAGTCCAGGAGCCAAGATGATTTGGATGGACTCCGTCATTCCTGTAGAGTATCTTCTGTTTCCAGAAGGTGTCATAGTTATCTATAAAAGTGATTCCAACAGAGATACCAAAATATTTTAGCCAGGTGTGTAATGCCAATAGCCTGCTGAATCTTTCACACCCAAACTATGGTACCGGACCAGAAATAATTGGCCACTTTTTGGAATCTTTCAGTGCTAGAAGTTCAGAGCTCTCCTGATATCGTTTGACCCCACATGGACTACGACAGCGGCCTTGTAATTTCCTGTTCTCGTGTTCCAGGATATCAAAGGGTACTCTTCAGGAAGGGATCATTGCAGAGTACCGGCCAGTCGGCTGTGGAGAGCCGGCATGCCGGCAACACTTCCACCTGTTCAGAGCGGTGTCCAGCTTCTTGGGTAGAAGTGGGTGGGCGTGCGTTCCCCAGTAGCTAGTGTAGGTTCGCTACTTGTTTGCTAAGAGTAGCAAACTAAAAGCAAAATAGACACAACTCCAGCAGCGTTGAAAATGTTTGTTAGCGTTTTCCATGTGATGCTCCAGGCTAGCTATGCTCCAGGCTTCTGTGTCTCTCCTCTTGACAGGTAACCCCCAACTTAGGCCAAGGTAAGACTACACCAATCACACATTTCGTTAGAATTTTTGTAAAATTCACGATGTAAAAAATTAACGGTGGTTTAGAGTATTATACAGTGCCTTGCGAAAGTATTCGGCCCCCTTGAACTTTGCGACCTTTTGCCACATTTCAGGCTTCAAACATAAAGATATAAACTGTAAAAAAAACACAATCATGAAGTGGAACGACGTTTATTGGATATTTCAAACTTTTTTAACAAATCAAAAACGGAAAAATTGGGCGTGCAAAATTATTCAGCCCCCTTAAGTTAATACTTTGTAGCGTCACCTTTTGCTGCGATTACAGCTGTAAGTCACTTGGGGTATGTCTCTATCAGTTTTGCACATCGAGAGACTGAAATTTTTTCCCATTCCTCCTTGCAAAACAGCTCGAGCTCAGTGAGGTTGGATGGAGAGCATTTGTGAACAGCAGTTTTCAGTTCTTTCCACATATTCTCGATTGGATTCAGGTCTGGACTTTGACTTGGCCATTCTAACACCTGGATATGTTTATTTTTGAACCATTCCATTGTAGATTTTGCTTTATGTTTTGGATCATTGTCTTGTTGGAAGACAAATCATCGTCCCAGTCTCAGGTCTTTTGCAGACTCCATCAGGTTTTCTTCCAGAATGGTCCTGTATTTGGCTCCATCCATCTTCCCATCAATTTTAACCATCTTCCCTGTCCCTGCTGAAGAAAAGCAGGCCCAAACCATGATGCTGCCACCACCATGTCTGACAGTGGGGATGGTGTGTTCAGGGTGATGAGCTGTGTTGCTTTTACGCCAAACATAACATTTTGCATTGTTGCCAAAAAGTTCAATTTTGGTTTCATCTGACCAGAGCACCTTCTTCCACATGTTTGGTGTGTCTCCCAGGTGGCTTGTGGCAAACTTTAAACAACACTTTTTATGGATATCTTTAAGAAATGGCTTTCTTCTTGCCACTCTTCCATAAAGGCCAGATTTGTGCAATATACGACTGATTGTTGTCCTATGGACAGAGTCTCCCACCTCAGCTGTAGATCTCTGCAGTTCATCCAGAGTGATCATGGGCCTCTTGGCTGCATCTCTGATCAATCTTCTCCTTGTATGAGCTGAAAGTTTAGAGGGACGGCCAGGTCTTGGTAGATTTGCAGTGGTCTGATACTCCTTCCATTTCAATATTATCACTTGCACAGTGCTCCTTGGGATGTTTAAAGCTTGGGAAATCGTTTTGTATCCAAATCCGGCTTTAAACTTCTTCACAACAGTATCTCGGACCTGCCTGGTGTGTTCCTTGATCTTCATGATGCTCTCTGCGCTTTTAACGGACCTCTGAGACTATCACAGTGCAGGTGCATTTATACGGAGACTTGATTACACACAGGTGGATTGTATTTATCATCATTAGTCATTTAGGTCAACATTGGATCATTCAGGGATCCTCACTGAACTTCTGGAGATTGTTTGCTGCACTGAAAGTAAAGGGGCTGAATAATTTTGCACGCCCAATTTTTCAGTTTTTGATTTGTTAAAAAAGTTTGAAATATCCAATAAATGTCGTTCCACTTCATGATTGTGTCCCACTTGTTGTTGATTCTTCACAAAAAAATACAGTTTTATATCTTTATGTTTGAAGCCTGAAATGTGTCAAAAGGTCACAAAGTTCAAGGGGGCCGAATACTTTCGCAAGGCACTGTAACTCAGGCTAGTAAAACACTTAGTGTGTAACTCTAAATGAAAGGGTTCTCTGATTACAAACGGTTACTGTATGTCGGAGCACCAGATATCACAGTACTGAATTATAGGTTTCCAAACAATGATTTCAACCAGTCAGGGAACCGATCAGCCTGCTCCTCTCCGATCTCTGTCACACACACACCACACAAACACACATGCACACCCAGTATCGACCAGGCCTCTCCTCTCTGAACTCTAAGAGCTAAAGCAAAAATAAGGTGATTTTAAAACAGCCCCCGTGTGTAATAAAGCCAATCATAATGGCAGCTAAATCAGACACACACACACACACACAGACACACACAGACAGACAAACAGACACACACACAGACACACACACACACAAACGCACAGACACACACTCAGACACAGACAAACACACACACACAGACACACAGACACACACACACACACACACAGACACTCAGAGACACACACACACAGACACACACAGAGACACACACACACACATACACTATCATAATGGGCTAATGGCAGCTAAATCAATGTAGCTTCAGTTACTCCAGGATCCTGGACAGCATTAGGATGACATCATAGGGAATATTCAGGGTATTGAGGGTTCTATTAAGGCTCGTAAAGTGTACCATGGAATCAATAGAAGGCCATGTCCCAAATCACACTATATTCCCTACATTGTGCACTACTTTGACCAGACCCTCATGGGCACTAGTGCACTATAAATGGAATAGGGTGCCATTTGGGAGTCCGACATTCTGTTTTTAGAGTGCTCGCCCCACGTCAAGACCAGACCACACAGGACCTACTCACCTACTCATCCACTCATCTCCTCCCTCACTCATCTTTCTCTCATCTCCTCTCCCATCACTCTCCTGTCCTCTCCTCTCTCCTCTCCTCTCTCCTCTCCTCTCTTCTCTTCTCCCTCTCTCCTTTCCTATCCCATCCCATCCCTCTCCTCTCTTTTCCTCTCCTCCCCATTCCTCTCCTCTCCCATCCCTCTCCTCTCCCATCTACACTCCCATCTACATCATGATATATCAGACCAACGAAACATCATGATATAGTAGAATCATACCATAATATTGTTGATTATCATATTCTCCTTACTGTTTGATAATGTTGCAGATTAATGCGTGTTATGTAAATAAAACAATACCAAGTTATAAATAACATGTCCCGTATGTTAATTAAGGCAAATTGTCCTTTGTGCATATCATTAAGATATGGTTTATCTTAGGGATCGGCGTTCCGTCAAAAGGGACAGTTGTAAATAATGCAGCGCCTTGTGTCACGATCGTAGATTTTAGAGCAACAACAAATGTCGGTACATATTGTCACGGCCGTTGAACGAAGAAGACCAAGGTGCAGCGTGGGGAGCGTACATATTCCTTTATTTAAGAATGACGCCAACAAAAAAACAACAAACCATACAAAAACGAACCATGAAGCTAAAGGCTACGTGCCATGAACAAAGACAACTTCCCACAAAGAAAGGAGGGAAAACGGCCTAAGTATGGTTACCAATCAGAGACAACGATAGACAGCTGTCCCTGATTGAGAACCATCACACCCTTACCAAACCAAATAGAGACATTAAAAGGCTCTCTAAGGTCAGGGTGTGACACATATAAGGGGCTTATATCGGCTGAAAGCTTAAATGATGTTTAATATAACTGCACTGTCTAATTTACAGTAGCTATTACTGCTATTGTTTGAGGAGTGGGTGTGTCAGGGCTGCCTAGATGTGAGCAGGGAACCTGTGTGTGTGTGTGTGTGTGTGTGTGTGTGTGTGTGTGTGTGTGTGTGTGTGTGTGTGTGTGTGTGTGTGTGTCAGGGCTGCCTAGTTGTGAGCAGGGAACCTGTGTGTGTGTGTGTATGTGTCAGGGCTGCCTAGTTGTGAGCAGGGAACCTGTGTGTGTGTGTGAGTGAGTGAGTGTGTGAGGGGGCTGTCTAGCTGTGAGCATCGAACCAGAGTGTGTGAACTGGGAGACTCGGCATGCAGGAGAGATCTAAATATAGGATGCAGTGTGATTACTGTTGCTACAGATACAACAGGACACAACAAGCTGTGATTACTGTTGCTACAGATACAATAGGACTTAACAGGCTGTGATTACTGTTGCTACAGATACAATAGGACACAACAAGCTGTGATTACTGTTGCTACAGATACAACAGGACACAACAAGCTGTTATTACTGTTGCTACAGATACAATAGGACTTAACAAGCTGTGATTACTATCATGTTTCAGGTAAGACCCAAGTGCAGACTGTGTTGAAGTAACAATGTTGAAGTAACAATGTTTATTACAGCAACAGGGGCAGGCAATCGACAGGTCAAGCCAGGCAGGGGTCGATAATCCAGACTGGGGGGGCAACGGTACAAGATGGCAGGCAGGCTCAGGCTCAGGTCAGACAGCGTTCGGTAATCAAGAGGTGGGGCAAAGGTATAAGATGGCAGGCAGGCTCAGGGTCAGGTCAGACAGCGTTCGGTAATAAAGAGGTGGGGCAAAGGTACAAGATGGCAGGCAGGCTCAGGGTCAGGTCAGACAGCGTTCGGTAATCAAGAGGGGGGGCAAAGGTACAAGATGGCAGGCAGGCTCAGGGTCAGGTCAGACAGCGTTCGGCAATCAAGAGGTGGGACAAAGGTACAGATTGGCAGATACAGATACAACAGGATGCAGACACAGATACAACAGGATACAGATTCAGATACAGATACAAAAGGATACAGATACAACAGGATACAGATAGAGATACAACAGGATACAGATTCAGATACAACAGGATACAGATTCAGATACAACAGGATACCGATATAGATACAGATACAGCTGTATACAGAAACAGACACAGCAGGATACAGATACAGATACATCAGGATACAGATACATCAGGATACAGATACATCAGGATACAGATACATCAGGATACAGATACAGCAGGATACAGATACAGCAGGATACAGATACAGCAGGATACAGATACAGCAGGATACAGATACAACAGGATACAGATGCAACAGGATACAGACACAACAGGATACAGATCAATATACAACAGGATACAGATACAACAAGATACAGATACAGATGCAACAGGATACAGTGGATACAACAGGATACAGATGCAACAGGATACAGTGGATACAACAGGATACAGATACAGATACAGATACAACTGGATACAGTGGATACAACAGGATACAGATACAACAGGATACAGATGCAGATACAGATACAGATACAACAGGATACAGATACAACAGGATACAGATGCAGATACAGATACAGATACATCAGGATACAGATGCAGATACAGATACAGATACAACAGGATACAGATACAACAGGATACAGATACATCAGGATACAGATGCAGATACAGATACAGATACAACAGGATACAGATGCAGATACAGATACAGATACAACAGGATACAGATACATCAGGATACAGATGCAGATGCAGATACAGATACAACTGGATACAGCAGATACAACAGGATACAGATTCAGATACAGATACAGATACAACAGGATACAGATACAGATACAGATACAGATACAACAGGATACAGATACAACAGGATACAGATGCAGATACAGATACAACTGGATACAGCAGATACAACTGGATACAGCAGATACAACTGGATACAGCAGATACAACAAGGTAGAACAAAAACACGAGAAATAAAAATGAGAAGAACATGATAAAGTAAGTATTCATACAATATACAGGGTCATTTCCAGTACCATATTAAGAGCAATTATACTGGAGTGATACAGGTCACAGGAGGTTGGTGGCACCTTAATTGGGGAGGACGGGCGTGTGGTAATGGCTGGAGCAGAATCAGTGGAATGGTATCAAATACATCAAACATATGATTTCCAGGTGTTTGATGCCGTTCCATTTGCTCCGTTGGGGCCATTATTATGAGCCGTTCTCTCCTCAGCAGCTTCCTGTGATGGAGGTAGATATGTATAGGGAGAAGGAGACAGGGATACTGGAGTGATGGAGGTAGATATGTATAGGGAGAAGGAGACAGGGATACTGAAGTGATGGAGGTAGATATGTATAGGGGGAAGAGGACAGGGATACTGGAGTGATGGAGGTAGATATGTATAGGGAGAAGGAGACAGGGATACTGGAGTGATGGAGGTAGATATGTATAGGGGGAAGGAGACAGGGATACTGGAGTGATGGAGGTAGATATGTATAGGGAGAAAGAGACAGGGATACTGGAGTGATGGAGGTAGATATGTATAGGGGGAAGGAGACAGGGATACTGGAGTGATGGAGGTAGATATGTATAGGGGAAGGAGACAGGGATAATGGAGTGATGGAGGTAGATATGTATAGGGGAAGGGGACAGGGATACTGGAGTGATGGAGGTAGATATGTATAGGGGAAGGGGACAGGGATACTGTAGTGATGGAGGTAGATATGTATAGGTGACAGGGATACTGGAGTGATGGAGGTAGATATGTATAGGGAGAAGGGGACAGGGATACTGGAGTGATGGAGGTAGATATGTATAGGGGGAAGGAGACAGGGATACTGGAGTGATGGAGGTAGATATGTATAGGGGGAAGGGGACAGGGATACTGGAGTGATGGAGGTAGATATGTATAGGGGGAAGGAGACAGGGATACTGGAGTGATGGAGGTAGATATGTATAGGGGGAAGGAAATAGGGATACTGGAGTGATGGAGGTAGATATGTATAGGGGGAAGGGGACAGGGATACTGGAGTGATGGAGGTAGATATGTATAGGGGGAAGGGGACAGGGATACTGTAGTGATGGAGGTAGATATGTATAGGTGACAGGGATACTGGAGTGATGGAGGTAGATATGTATAGGGAGAAGGGGACAGGGATACTGGAGTGATGGAGGTAGATATGTATAGGGGGAAGGAGACAGGGATACTGTAGTGATGGAGGTAGATATGTATAGGGGGAAGGAGACAGGGATACTGGAGTGATGGAGGTAGATATGAATAGGGGGAAGGAGACAGGGATACTGGAGTGATGGAGGTAGATATGTATAGGGGGAAGGAGACTGCAGTGATGGAGGTAGATATGTATATGGGGAAGGAGACAGGGATACTGGAGTGATGGAGGTAGATATGTATAGGGGGAAGGAGACAGGGATACTGGAGTGATGGAGGTAGATATGTATAGGGGGAAGGAGACAGGGATACTGGAGTGATGGAGGTAGATATGTATAGGGAGAAGGAGACAGGGATACTGGAGTGATGGAGGTAGATATGTATAGGGGGAAGGAGACAGGGATACTGGAGTGATGGAGGTAGATATGTATAGGGGGAAGGAGACAGGGATACTGGAGTGATGGAGGTAGATATGTATAGGGAGAAGGAGACAGGGATACTGGAGTGATGGAGGTAGATATGTATAAGGGGAAGGAGACAGGGATACTGGAGTGATGGAGTTAGATATGTATAGGGGAAGGAGACAGGGACACTGGAGTGATGGAGGTAGATATGTATAGGGGAAGGGGACAGGGATACTGGAGTGATGGAGGTAGATATGTATAGGGGGAAGGAGACAGGGATACTGGAGTGATGGAGGTAGATACGTATAGGGGAAGGAAATAGGGATACTGGAGTGATGGAGGTAGATATGTATAGGTGGAAGGGGACAGGGATACTGGAGTGATGGAGGTAGATATGTATAGGGGAAGGGGACAGGGATACTGTAGTGATGGAGGTAGATATGTATAGGTGACAGGGATACTGGAGTGATGGAGGTAGATATGTATAGGGAGAAGGGGACAGGGATACTGGAGTGATGGAGGTAGATATGTATAGGGGGAAGGAGACAGGGATACTGGAGTGATGGAGGTAGATATGTATAGGGGGAAGGAGACAGGGATACTGGAGTGATGGAGGTAGATATGTATAGGGGGAAGGAGACAGGGATACTGGAGTGATGGAGGTAGATATGTATAGGGGGAAGGAGACAGGGATACTGGAGTGATGGAGGTAGATATGTATAGGGGGAAGGAGACAGGGATACTGGAGTGATGGAGGTAGATATGTATAGGGGGAAGGAGACAGGGATACTGGAGTGATGGAGGTAGATATGTATAGGGGAAGGAGACAGGGATACTGGAGTGATGGAGGTAGATATGTATAGGGGGAAGGAGACAGGGATACTGGAGTGATGGAGGTAGATATGTATAGGGGGAAGGAGACAGGGATACTGGAGTGATGGAGGTAGATATGTATAGGGGGAAGGAGACAGGGATACGATACAGTGAGTGTTTGTTGGAGTATTAAAGTGTGTTGGGCCTGTGAGCAGTGGTAGAAAAAGTACTAAAATCCCATACTGTAGTAAAAGTAAAGATACCTTAATAGTAAATGACTCAAGTAAAGTGAAAGTCACACAGTAAAATACTACTTGAGTAAAAGTCTAAAAGTATTTGGTTTTAAATATACTTCAGTGTCAAAAGTAAATGTAATTTCTAAAATATATTTAAGTATAAAAATTAGAAGTATGAATAATTTCACATTCCTTATGTTAAGCAAACCAAATGTTTTGTTGTTATTTACAGATTTCCTGTGGCATACCAACACTCAGACATAATTTACACACAGAGTCTGCCAGATCAGAGGCAGTAGAGATGACCAGGGATGTTCTCTTGATAATTATGTAAATTTTACCATTTTCCTGTCCTGCTAAGCATTCAAAATGTAACGACTACTTTTGGGTGTCAGGGAAAAATGGATGGAGTAAAAAGTACACTACTGTTCAACAGTTTGGGGTCATTTAGAAATGTTCTTGTTTTTGAAAGAACAAAAAAAAATGTCATTAAAAATAACAGCAAATTGATCAGACCTGAGATGCCAGTCTAGATGGTTAGCAGACATATACTAGCTACCCTGTTTAATGTGTTTTACCATGCATAAATTAAACCCTGCATGTTTTGAGGTCAGGTCTGGCAGATAACGATAATTAATAATTCACAACGTGCTCCTCTCACAGACCTATCCGTACTGGTCTTGTTATATTCGTGAAAATCCCCTTTATTTAACAGTGACACTTGCTGTTCGGAAAATTAGATTGTGTAATGTGTCCTACGCTGCACTAGGGGGACGTATTGTCTTTAAAACGTCTTCTGGTTTTTCCCTGTCTACGCTCGTTTGAATCGATGGTTCACACAAAGAGAGTAATGTATGATGACACGCTAAAACTGCTTCTCCAATAGAAATCCCTGACGTCATGGTGACGTTGCTATGCTCATGCGCAGAAAAACATCATCTGGTCTAACGTTCTTCCCGCGCCGAACTGCGCACGTGGAATTTTTTTAACAAAAATTAAAATGTGCTAGTTTGTTACTTTCATAAGGTTGGAGTAATAACATGGTTAACTACTTAAGACATCGGCTAGAATATAGGTTATTGCTTTAGATTTCAAGAAAATGAACAACTAAAGGAAGAATTTTATGTCCCCAAACCCCGGCATGGTCGGTTTGGTCTGCTTCATAACTGTTCTCGGAAGTGTTGCGATGTTGCGCCTCTGGGTTTAGAAACTCTGTGGTTCATATTTCCTTGACTTTGCGTCATTTCTTCCTCTTCCTGTTGTCGTCTGTATGTCTGGCAGGTAACTCATTGTACTCCCGAGTCCAACATATAATCTGCATCAATCCTCCTATCTATGTTTTAGATTCATATACAACGTGAACATGTACTGTAAAATATCACCTACAACCACAGTCGTCTCACAGGGTTTCATTCCGCCTGCATGTCACCAACCTGAAGTAGTCCACTGTTGAAAACGACAGTTCTGGTTTTACTTTTTATCTCAAACATTCACCTCCTAAAAGGCGAATAATGTCGGTGTTCATGTCATTGCAGACGCATCTCGGATCTCTGGCTTGTTAGAAACATGCTAACTAACTAACTACTGTCTACCGGTATCTTACCCGTTAACTACAGCGCTATAAAGGGGGCATTTAGTAAGGAAACGTGAGAGTTGCAGGGTGGATCTTTCCAGTGTACAAAAGTTACTTTAATTCCACATTTTTCTTTTGTCAACAGCTCCACAGAACAGAAATGGCCAAGTCAAAGAATCACACTACCCACAACCAGTGTAAGTAGAAATTAATTGGTAACATTAGCTGTGAAACTACCCTGCTAGTTAACTACACCAGGTTACCGCTGTGAAACTACCCAGCTAGTTAACTACACCAGGTTACCGCTGTGAAACTACCCAGCTAGTTAACTACACCAGGTTACCGCTGTGAAACTACCCAGCTAGTTAACTACACCAGGTTACCGCTGTGAAACTACCCTGCTAGTTAACTACACCAGGTTACCGCTGTGAAACTACCCAGCTAGTTAACTACACCAGGTTACCGCTGTGAAACTACCCTGCTAGTTAACTACACCAGGTTACCGCTGTGAAACTACCCTGCTAGTTAACTACACCAGGTTACCGCTGTGAAACTACCCTGCTAGTTAACTACACCAGGTTACCGCTGTGAAACTACCCTGCTAGTTAACTACACCAGGTTACCGCTGTGAAACTACCCTGCTAGTTAACTACACCAGGTTACCGCTGAGTGACGATGGGCTAGTTAACTACACCAGGTTACCGCTGAGTGACGACGATGGGCTAGTTAACTACACCAGGTTACCGCTGAGTGACGATGATGATGATGAGCCAACTAATGATGCCCTGTTCAAAACGGTTCCCAAACTGGTTGAGTACCAGTCTCTTTCCTCTCTGTCTACAGCCCGTAAGGCCCACAGGAATGGGATCAAGAAGCCCAGACCAGACCGATACGAGTCCATGAAAGGGGTAGGTAATTGTAAGGTGTCCAATCAAAAATGCATATTTTGATCAATAGGTAAAATAATATTTTAACTGTGTAGATAATCCTCTTCAGAAAAGCAACGGTCCAAACCTCATGTCTCGTATCATAATTCATTCGAAACCTACTGGAGTTTTTACCCTTGTAGGATGGTCAACATTAGGGTGACTAATTCAATGGAGGCCAGAGAACAAAAATGGTCTAAAATCAGAAAACGAGCACTGTGTCAGTTAGGCTGGGTGCTGTGTGAGAAGGCCAACTGACAGGCTTACCGTTGACTTCTTCATCTTCTCAATTCTAGACGACGGTATAGAGATGGTATTTTCATATTTTAGTGTATGCTTTTCATATTAATGACAAGTTCCTGTTCCTTGTCGAAGACTTCTCACAAAAACACGTGTATCTCTGAAATGTCAACTGAGCGTATGCAATTATTATTATTATTTTTCCAAAGCCTTTTACATTTAATACAACTTGTCATGCTAATTTAGTTATTTGCGACCTGCATAAACAAAATGTAAGACGACGACCACAACATTTTAAATCCTCAAGTTTTTTGCGAGAAACCCTCACCGTTCTGTCAAGAGGTCGACGCTTATTATCCGATGAGGTTACGAAAGACTTTCTGGATATAATGTCAAGGATGTATTAAAGACCCCACTGAACGATTCACAGTATAAAGAATCATATCGGTATTTTCTAACATCTCGGGGCAGAGTGGCTGGACACATTGATCTGCTGGCTGATCCATCAGTCGATGGTGATTAGGACATCAGATGTGGTCACCTCAAATAATAATATGCACGTATCAAAATGAAGGGGTTGTAAATTGTGACGTGGACATCTTGTGAGGTTGCTCCCATGGCTCTGTCCTTGTGGTATATGGGAGCGTAGCACTTCAGTGCTGTGACGTACAGTCCCTTTCCACGGCGTCGGAGAGCAAGCTTTGTCCCCCCGGCCCTCGGGCTGGTGAGGACGGCGTTCTGTATATTCCTACATCTTCCCAGAGCCCTTTGGGTCATGACTGGGGGGCTAAACCATGCATTGCACAATTTCCATTTGTAGGAGCCACTTTCCTGTTTTCGTGCTTACTACTTGTGATTTTATATATTTTTTTATATTTAAAACAGGATATTATGTGGACTAATGTATTTTTACTATGTTCTATATTGTAGAATAATAGTGAAGGCATCAAAACTATGAAATAACATATGGAATCATGTAGTAACCAAAAAAGTGTTAAACAAATCTAAATATATTTGATATTCTTCAAAGTAGCCACCCTTTGCTTTGATGACAGCTTTGCACACTCTTGGCATCCTCTCAACCAGCTTCACCTGGAATGATTTTAACAGTCTTGAAGGAGTTCCCACATATGCTGAGCACCTGTTGGCTGCTTTTCCTTCAGTCTGCGGTCCAAGTCATCCAAAACCATCTCAATTTGGTTGAGGTCGGGTGATTGTGGAGGCCAGGTCATCTGATGCAGCACTCCATCACTCTCCTTGGTCAAATTGCCCTTACACAGCCTGGAAGTGTGTTGGGTCATTTTCCTGTTGAACAACAACTGATTGTCCCACTAAGTGTAAACCAGATGGGATGGCGTATCTCTGCAGAATGCTGTGGAATCCATGCTGGTTAAGTGTGACTTGAATTCTAAATAAATCCCCTACAGTGTCGCCAGCAAAGCACCCCCACACCATCACACCTCAATGCGTCACGGTGGGAACCACACATGCGGAGATCATCCGTTCACCTACTCTGTGTCTCACAAAGACATGGTGGTTGGAACCAAAAATCTCCCATTTCTAGTCATCAGACCAAAGGACAGATTTCCACCTGTCTAATGTCCATTGCTTGTGTTTCTTGGCCCAAGCAAGTCTCTTCTTATTATTGGTGTCCTTTAGTAGTGGTTTCTTTGCAGCAATTCGACCATGAAGTCCTGATTCTCCTCTGAACAGTTGATGTTGATGTCTGTTACTTGGAACTCTGTGAAGCATTTATTTGGGCTGCAGTTTCTGAGGCTGGTAACTCTAATGAACTTACCCTCTGCAGCAGAGGTAACTCTGGGTCTTCCTTTCCTGTGGCGGTCCTCATGAGAGCCAGTTTCATCATAACGTTTCATGGTTTTTGCAACTGCACTTGAAGAAACTTTCAAAGTTCTTGACATTTTCCAAGTTGACTGACCTTAATGTCTTAAAGTAATGATGGACTGTTGTTTCTCTGCTTATTTGAGCTGTTCTTGCCATAATATGGACTTGGTATTTTACCAAACAGGGCTATCTTCTGTATACCAGCCCTACCTTGTCACAATACAACTGATTGGCTCAAATGCATTAAGGAAATTCCACAAATTAACTTTTAACAAAGCACACCTGTTAATTGAAATGCATTCCAGTGAAAAAAAGCTGTTATCAAGACAAAGGCTGGCAACTTTGAACAATCTCATATAAAATAAATGTAACACTTTTTAGGTTACTACATAGTTCCATGTGTTATTTCATAGTTTTGATGTCTCAAAAAAATGTAAAAATGTAAAGAACCCTGTAATGAGGAGGCGTGTCTTAACTTTTGACCTGTAGTGTCTATATAACAAATACACTGAACAAAAATATAAAGGCAACAAAGTATTGGTCCCATGTTTCATGAGCTGAAATAAAAGATCCCAGAAATGTTCCTTTCACACACACAGCTTATCTCTCTCAAATTGTACGCAAATGTATTTACATCCTTGTTCGTGATTATTTCTCCTTTTGATAATCCATCCACCTGACAGGTGTGTCATGTCCATCAGAGCTGTTGGCAGATAATGTTAATTTTCTCTTCCATATATGCATCGTTTTGGAGAATTTGGCAGTGCGTCCAACCGGCCTCACAACCACAGACCAATTCATGCCAGCCCAGGACCTCCACAGACCACATCATGCCAGCCCAGGACCTCCACAGACCACATCATGCCAGCCCAGGACCTCCACAGACCACAACATGCCAGCCCAGGACCTCCACAGACCACATCATGCCAGCCCAGGACCTCCACAGACCACAACATGCCAGCCCAGGACCTCCACAACCGGCTTCTTCACCTGTGAAATGGTCTGAGACCAGCCACCTGGACAGCTGGTGAAGCTATGGGTTTGCACAACCAAATAATTTCTGCACAACTGAAGACTTTTAGCACAAACTGTCAGAAACCGTCTCAGGGAAGCTCATCTGTGTGCTCGTCGTCCTCACCAGGGTCTTAACCTGACTGCAGTTTGGTGTTGTAACCGACTTCAGTGTTCACCTTCAATGGCCACTGGCACGCTGGAGAAGTGTACTCTGTGCTTCTACACCTGCATTGCTTGCTGTTTGGGGTTTTAGGCTGGGTTTCTGTACAGCACTTTGAGATATCAGCTGATGTACGAAGGGCTATATAAATAAATTTGATTTGATTTGATACTCTTCACGGATGAATCCCGGTTTCAACCGTCCCGGGCAGATGGCAGACAGCGTGTGTGGTGTTGTGTGTGTGTGTGTGTGAGAGCAGGTTGCTGATGTTAACGTTGTGAACAGAGAGCCTCATGGTGGTGGTGGGGTTATTGGTATGGGCCGGTATAAGCTACAGACAACTAACGCGATTGCATTTTATTGATGGTAATTTGAATGCACAGAGATACCGTGATGAGATCCTGAGGCCCATTGTGGTGCCATTCATCCACCCACCATCACCTCATGTTTCAGCATGATAATGCACGGCCCCATGTCACAAGGATCTGTACACAATTCCTAGTAGCTGATAATGTCCCAGTTCTTCCATGGCCTGCATACTCACCAGACATGTCACCCATGTGTACGGCAGCGTGTTCCAGTTCCCACCAATATCCAGTAACTTCACATTGAGGAGTGGGACAACATTCTAACAATCACCAGCCTGATCAACTCTATGTGAAGGAGATGTGTTACGCTGCATGAGGCAAATGGTGTTCACATCAGATACTGACTGGTTTTCTGATCCACGTCTCTACCTTTATTGCTGTTGCTATCTGTGACCAACAGATACATATTCTGTATTCCCAGTTATGTGAAACTCTGGTAGATATTCATTTAGTTGGAGTCAAAATACTTCTGGGAAATAGTTATGTCTGTTTAGAATAAGGGGTTAGTCTGAAATTCAGATAATCCTGTGAGGTCATTTTTTTA
Source organism: Oncorhynchus tshawytscha (assembly GCF_018296145.1). NCBI lineage: Eukaryota > Metazoa > Chordata > Actinopteri > Salmoniformes > Salmonidae > Oncorhynchus > Oncorhynchus tshawytscha. Next base: position 831,778 of record NC_056430.1, on the reverse strand, counting down.
ATGAATGGTTGAAATCTGCTGGTGGTATGGGTGAGATGTTTAGCGAAGGAGGTTGATCCTACTGCACGCTGTACCAATCCTACTGCACGCTCTACCAATCCTACTGCACGCTCTACCAATCCTACTGCACGCTCTACCAATCCTACTGCACGCTCTACCAATCCTACTGCACGCTCTACCAATCCTACTGCACGCTCTACCAATCCTACTGCACGCTGTACCAATCCTACTGCACGCTGTACCAATCCTACTGCACGCTCTACCAATCCTACTGCACGCTCTACCAATCCTACTGCACGCTGTACCAATCCTTACATCCTTCAGATGTATACCTTTTATGGAACACACTTTCATTATTGTTCACATGTGAAAAGTGACATATTTCCGTAACTTACTGTCTCCTTGTTCTTCTCCAGGTTCATGAAGAACATGCGATTCGCCAAGAAGCACAACAAGAAGGGACAGAAGACGGCCAACGCAGCAGCCAAGAGGATTGCAGTGGCAGCCGCTCCTTAGACGGGGTGGCAGATCACCGCATGTCCACGTTCCATTGACTTTGTTACCATCACAATAAAGCTTTGTTAGTTTTATCGGGTACTTTTCGTAGACTTTTTCAAAGCTGAAAGTTCTGAAAGTAGTGCTCACGGGCTAAAAGTTGTACCCGAAAATGACCTGCTTTATCACGCGCTGATAGGAGCACCAAGTCATTGCTCTCCATCTCTGCTGTGTCCACTGAGCCGTTGGGCTCATCCTGCAATCTCATTAGATAAAAGGGGGGAGGGGGAATGACGTGGCACAGCTTGAAGAAAACAGTTTCTTTGAAACTGGGGATTTTGTGGCTAATTTAGGGTAGACAGTAATTCTGCATGTAGGAGCTACGAATGGACACATCCTAAAGCACCAGGTTTACAAAATACTTTGTTAGTACCCGGAGCATGTCTTTAAAAATGACTTGTGGAATTAATGTATGATCTTGTCACATGGCCATCTTGTCCAATCCCAATGGGTGGTTTTTATCTTTGCACCAGCACACCTGATTCAACTCATCATTCCTTAAATTGAGTGTTGGGGCTAGGATTAACTAACACTAGTTTAGGGGTATGGATGGGTCTAACACTAGTTTAGGGGTACGGATGGGTCTAACACTAGTTTAGGGGTATGGATGGGTCTAACACTAGTTTAGGGGTATGGATGGGTCCACCACTAGTTTAGGGGTATGGATGGGTCCAACACTAGTTTAGGGGTATGGATGGGTCTAACACTAGTTTAGGGGTATGGATGGGTCTAACACTAGTTTAAGGGTATGGATGGGTCTTCACCACTAGTTTAAGGATATGGATGGGTCTAACACTAGTTTAGGGGTACGGATGGGTCTAACACTAGTTTAGGGGTACGGATGGGTCTAACACTAGTTTAGGGGTATGGATGGGTCTAACACTAGTTTAGGGGTATGGATGGGTCCAACACTAGTTTAGGGATATGGATGGGTCTAACACTAGTTTAGGGGTATGGATGGGTCTAACACTAGTTTAGGGGTATGGATGGGTCCAACACTAGTTTAGGGATATGGATGGGTCCAACACTAGTTTAGGGATATGGATGGGTCCAACACTAGTTTAGGGATATGGATGGGTCCACCACTAGTTTAGGGGTATGGATGGGTCCACCACTAGTTTAGGGGTATGGATGGGTCTAACACTAGTTTAGGGGTATGGATGGGTCTAACACTAGTTTAGTGGTATGGATGGGTCTGAGTTAATCTGACTGGGGAAGTAGAAGATGGGCCAAAATCTCTCACCATCTCTTTAAGATCAATCAAATGTATTTATAAAGCACTTTTTACATCATCAGATGCCACAAAGTGCTGTACAGAAACAACCTAAAACAGCAAGCAATGCAGGTGTAGAAGCACGGTGGCTCGGAAAAACTCCCTAGAAAGGCAGGAACCTTGGAAGAACTGTGGTATCACGAACCAGGCAATCTATAGCCCCACCCACTTTGCCAAAGCACAGCCCCCACACAACTAGAGGGATATCAACAGACCCCCAACTTACTACCCTGAGACAAGGCTGAGTATAGCCCACGAAGATCTCCTCCACCGCGCAAGCCAGAGGGGGTGCAAAACCAGACCAGAAGATTATGTCTGTGACTCAACCGACTCAAGTGATGCACCCCTCCTAGGGACAGCATGGAAGAGCATGAGTAAGCCAGTGACTCATCCCCCATAACTGGGTTAGAGGCAGAGAATCCCAGTGGAGAGAGGGGAGCCAGCCAGGCAGAGACAGCAAGGGCGGTTCGTCGCTCCGTTGCCTTGCTGTTTCACCTTCACACCCCATGGCCAGACAACACTCAATCATAGGACCAACTGAAGAGATGAGTGGCGTTCATTTTGTGCACCTGTCACCTGTGCTCCGACCTCTCGGTCACCAGGCTGCTGATTATTGCGCACACCTGTCACCATCATCACACGCATCAGCTTGTTTTGTATTATGTTTCATTTATTTATTAAATGATTCACTCCCTGAACTTGCGCCCCAGCGTCCACACGTTACAGAATCACATAATTTATCACCTGCACATAAAGAGTGGAAGAAGCCCTTTCTGTTAACTCATTTTGATAATGGTGATATCTATTTCTCCATTTGTTTTTTTGGGAACTGATTGATGGCAAAGAAATGCCTTCTTTATTTCAACTGATGGAAGTTGTACGTTACAGTTCAGTTCATCCAAAACATTAGCTCAAGGGATGTGAGATGCGGTTCAGTTCATCCAAAACATTGTCTCAAGGGATGTGAGATGCGGTTCAGTTCATCCAAAACATTGGCTCAAGGGATGTGAGATGCGGTTCAGTTCATCCAAAACATTGGCTCAAGGGATGTGAGATGCGGTTCAGTTCATCCAAAACATTGGCTCAAGGGATGTGAGATGCGGTTCAGTTAATCCAAAACATTGGCTCAAGGGATGTGAGATGCGGTTCAGTTCATCCAAAACATTGGCTCAAGGGATGTGAGATGCGGTTCAGTTCATCCAAAACATTGGCTCAAGGGATGTGAGATGCTGTTCAGTTCATCCAAAACATTGGCTCAAGGGATGTGAGATGCGGTTCAGTTCATCCAAAACATTGGCTCAAGGGATGTGAGATGCTGTTCAGTTCATCCAAAACATTGGCTCAAGGGATGTGAGATGCGGTTCAGTTGAAGTTGGAAGTTTACATACACTTAGGTTGGAGTCATTAAAACTCGTTTTTCAACCACTCCACACATTTCTTATTAAATCAAATCAAATCAAATCAAATGTATTTATGTAGCCCTTCGTACATCAGCTGATATCTCAAAGTGCTGTACAGAAACCCAGCCTAAAACCCTAAACAACAAGCAATGCAGGTGTAGAAGCACGGTGGCTAGGAAAAACTCCCTAGAAAGGCCAAAACCTAGGAAGAAACCTAGAGAGGAACCAGGCTATGTGGGGTGGCCAGTCCTCTTCTGGCTGTGCCGGGTGGAGATTATAACAGAACATGGCCAAGATGTTCAAATGTTCATAAATGACCAGCATGGTCGTATAATAATAAGGCAGAACAGTTGAAACTGGAGCAGCAGCACGGTCAGATGGACTGGGGACAGCAAGGAGTCATCATGTCAGGTAGTCCTGGGGCATGGTCCTAGGGCTCAGGTCCTCCGAGAGAGAGAAAAAAAGAGAGAATTAGAGAGAGCATACGTGGGGTGGCCAGTCCTCTTCTGGCTGTGCCGGGTGGAGATTATAACAGAACATGGCCAAGATGTTCAAATGTTCATAAATGATCAGCATGTTCGAATAATAAGAAGGCAGAACAGTTGAAACTGGAGCAGCAGCACGGCCAGGTGGACTGGGGACAGCAAGGAGTCATCATGTCAGGTAATCCTGGGGCATGGTCCTAGGGCTCAGGTCCTCCGAGAGAGAGAAGGAGAGAATTAGAGAACGCACACTTAGATTCACACAGGACACCGAATAGGACAGGAGAAGTACTCCAGATATAACAAACTGTTATAACACATAAACTACTGCAGCATAAATACTGGAGGCTGAGACAGGAGGGGTCAGGAGACACTGTGGACCCATCCGAGGACACCCCCGGACAGGGCCAAACAGGAAGGATATAACCCCACCCACTTTGCCAAAGCACAGCCCCCACACCACTAGAGGGATATCTTCAACCACCAACTTACCATCCTGAGACAAGGCCGAGTATAGCCCACAAAGATCTCCGCCATGGCACAACCCAAGGGGGGGGCGCCAACCCAGACAGGATGACCACAACAGTGAATCAACCCACTCAGGTGACGCACCCCTTCCAGGGACGGCATGAGAGAGCCCCAGTAAGCCAGTGACTCAGCCCCTGTAATAGGGTTAGAGGCAGAGAATCCCAGTGGAAAGAGGGGAACCGACCAGGCAGAGACAGCAAGGGCGGTTCGTTGCTCCAGAGCCTTTCCGTTCACCTTCCCACTCCTGGGCCAGACTACACTCAATCATATGACCCACTGAAGAGATGAGTCTTCAGTAAAGACTTAAAGGTTGAGACCGAGTTTGCGTCTCTGACATGGGTAGGCAGACCGTTCCATAAAAATGGAGCTCTATAGGAGTAAGCCCTGCCTCCAGCTGTTTGCTAAGAAATTCTAGGGACAATTAGGAGGCCTGCGTCTTGTGACCGTAGCGTACGTGTAGGTATGTACGGCAGGACCAAATCAGAGAGATAGGTAGGAGCAAGCCCATGTAATGCTTTGTAGGTTAGCAGCAAAACCTTGAAATCAGCCCTTGCTTTGACAGGAAGCCAGTGTAGAGAGGCTAGCACTGGAGTAATATGATCACATTTTTTGGGGGGTTCTAGTCAGGATTCTAGCAGCCGTATTTACCACCAACTGAAGTTTATTTAGTGCTTTATCCGGGTAGCCGGAAAGTAGAGCATTGCAGTAGTCTAACCTAGAAGTGACAAAAGCATGGATACATTTTTCTGCATCATTTTTGGAGAGAAAGTTTCTGATTTTTGCAATGTTACGTAGATGGAAAAAAGCTGTCCTTGAAATGGTCTTGATATGTTCTTCAAAAGAGAGATCAGGGTCCAGAGTAATACCGAGGTCCTTCACAGTTTTATTTGAGACGACTGTGCAACCATTAAGATTAATTGTCAGATTCAACAGAAGATCTCTTTGTTTCTTGGGACCTAGAACAAGCATCTCTGTTTTGTCCGAGTTTAAAAGTAGAAAGTTTGCAGCCATCCACTTCCTTATGTCTGAAACACATGCTTCTAGCAAGGGCAATTTTGGGGCTTCACCATGTTTCATTGAAATGTACAGCTGTGTGTCATCCGCATAGCAGTGAAAGTTAACATTATGTTTTCGAATAACATCCCCAAGAGGTAAAATATATAGTGAAAACAATAGTGGTCCTAAAACGGAACCTTGAGGAACACCGAAATTTACAGTTGATTTGTCAGAGGACAAACCATTCACAGAGACAAACTGATATCTTTCCGACAGATAAGATCTAAACCAGGCCAGAACTTGTCCGTGTAGACCAATTTGGGTTTCCAATCTCTCCAAAAGAATGTGGTGATCGATGGTATCAAAAGCAAATCAAATTTTATTTGTCACATACACATGGTTAGCAGATGTTAATGCGAGTGTAGCGAAATGCTTGTGCTTCTAGTTCCGACAATGCAGTAATAACCAACAAGTAATCTAACTAACAATTCCAAAACTACTGTCTTATACACAGTGTAAGGGGATAAAGAATATGTACATAAGGATATATGAATGAGTGATGGTACAGAGCAGCATAGGCAAGATACAGTAGATGGTATCGAGTACAGTATATACATATGAGATGAGTATGTAAACAAAGTGGCATAGTTAAAGTGGCTAGTGATACATGTATTACATAAGGATGCAGTCGATGATATAGAGTACAGTATATACGTATGCATATGAGATGAATAATGTAGGGTAAGTAACATTATATAAGGTAGCATTGTTTAAAGTGGCTAGTGATATATTTACATCATTTCCCTTCAATTCCCATTATTAAAGTGGCTGGAGTTGAGTCAGTGTCAGTGTGTTGGCAGCAGCCACTCAATGTTAGTGGTGGCAGTTTAACAGTCTGATAGCCTTGAGATAGAAGCTGTTTTTCAGTCTCTCTGTTCCAGCTTTGATGCACCTGTACTGACCTCGCCTTCTGGATGATAGCGGGGTGAACAGGCAGTGGCTCGGGTGGTTGATGTCCTTGATGATCTTTATGGCCTTCCTGTAGCATCGGGTGGTGTAGGTGTCCTGGAGGGCAGGTAGTTTGCCCCCGGTGATGCGTTGTGCAGACCTCACTACCCTCTGGAGAGCCTTACGGTTGAGGGCGGAGCAGTTGCCGTACCAGGCGGTGATACAGCCCGCCAGGATGCTCTCGATTGTGCATCTGTAGAAGTTTGTGAGTGCTTTTGGTGACAAGCCGAATTTCTTCAGCCTCCTGAGGTTGAAGAGGCGCTGCTGCGCCTTCCTCACGATGCTGTCTGTGTGAGTGGACCAATTCAGTTTGTCTGTGATGTGTATGCCGAGGAACTTAAAACTTGCTACCCTCTCCACTACTGTTCCATCGATGTGGATAGGGGGTGTTCCCTCTGCTGTTTCCTGAAGTCCACAATCATCTCCTTAGTTTTGTTGACGTTGAGTGTGAGGTTATTTTCCTGACACCACACTCCGAGGGCCCTCACCTCCTCCCTGTAGGCCGTCTCGTCGTTGTTGGTAATCAAGCCTACCACTGTTGTGTCGTCCGCAAACTTGATGATTGAGTTGGAGGCGTGCGTGGCCACGCAGTCGTGGGTGAACAGGGAGTACAGGAGAGGGCTCAGAACGCACCCTTGTGGGGCCCCAGTGTTGAGGATCAGCGGGGAGGAGATGTTGTTGCCTACCCTCACCACCTGGGGGTGGCCCGTCAGGAAGTCCTGTACCCAGTTGCACAGGGCGGGGTCGAGACCCAGGGTCTCGAGCTTGATGACGAGCTTGGAGGGTACTATGGTGTTGAATGCCGAGCTGTAGTCGATGAACAGCATTCTCACATAGGTATTCCTCTTGTCCAGATGGGTTAGGGCAGTGTGCAGTGTGGTTGAGATTGCATCGTCTGTGGACCTATTTGGGCGGTAAGCAAATTGGAGTGGGTCTAGGGTGTCAGGTAGGGTGGAGGTGATATGGTCCTTGACTAGTCTCTCAAAGCACTTCATGATGACGGAAGTGAGTGCTACGGGCGGTAGTCGTTTAGCTCAGTTACCTTAGCTTTCTTGGGAACAGGAACAATGGTGGCCCTCTTGAAGCATGTGGGAACAGCAGACTGGTATAGGGATTGATTGAATATGTCCGTAAACACACCGGCCAGCTGGTCTGCGCATGCTCTGAGGGCGCGGCTGGGGATGCCGTCTGGGCCTGCAGCCTTGCGAGGGTTAACACGTTTAAATGTCTTACTCACCTCGGCTGCAGTGAAGGAGAGACCGCATGTTTTCGTTGCAGGCCGTGTCAGTGGCACTGTATTGTCCTCAAAGCGGTCAAAAAGTTATTTAGTCTGCCTGGGAGCAAGACATCCTGGTCCGTGACTGGGCTGGATTTCTTCCTGTAGTCCGTGATTGACTGTAGACCCTGCCACATGCCTCTTGTGTCTGAGCCGTTAAATTGAGATTCTACTTTGTCTCTGTACTGACGCTTAGCTTGTTTGATAGCCTTGAGGAGGGAATAGCTGCACTGTTTGTATTCGGTCATGTTACCAGACACCTTGCCCTGATTAAAAGCAGTGGTTCGCGCTTTCAGTTTCACGCGAATGCTGCCATCAATCCACGGTTTCTGGTTAGGGAATGTTTTAATCGTTGCTATGGGAACGACATCTTCAACGCACGTTCTAATGAACTCGCACACCGAATCAGCATATTCGTCAATATTGTTATCTGACGCAATACGAAACATATCCCAGTCCACGTGATGGAAGCAGTCTTGGAGTGTGGAGTCAGCTTGGTCGGACCAGCGTTGGACAGACCTCAGCGTGGGAGCCTCTTGTTTTAGTTTCTGTCTGTAGGCAGGGATCAACAAAATGGAGTCGTGGTCAGCTTTTCCGAAAGGGGGGCGGGGCAGGGCCTTATATGCGTCGCGGAAGTTAGAGTAACAATGATCCAAGGTCTTTCCACCCCTGGTTGCGCAATCGATATGCTGATAAAATTTAGGGAGTCTTGTTTTCAGATTAGCCTTGTTAAAATCCCCAGCTACAATGAATGCAGCCTCCGGATAAATGGTTTCCAGTTTGCAGAGAGTTAAATAAAGTTCGTTCAGAGCCATCGATGTGTCTGCTTGGGGGGGAATATATACGGCTGTGATTATAATCGAAGAGAATTCTCTTGGTAGATAATGCGGTCTACATTTGATTGTGAGGAATTCTAAATCAGGTGAACAGAAGGATTTGAGTTCCTGTATGTTTCTTTCATCACACCATGTCACGTTAGTCATAAGGCATACGCCCCCGCCCCTCTTCTTACTAGAAAGATGTTTGTTTCTGTCGGCGCGATGCGTGGAGAAACCTGCTGGCTGCACCGCCTCGGATAGCGTCTCTCCAGTGAGCCATGTTTCCATGAAGCAAAGAACGTTACAGTCTCTGATGTCCCTCTGGAATGCTACCCTTGCTCGGATTTCATCAACCTTGTTGTCAAGAGACTGGACATTGGCAAGAAGAATGCTAGGGAGTGGTGCGCGGTGTGCCCGTCTCCGGAGTCTGACCAGAAGACCGCCTCGTTTCCCTCTTTTTCTGAGTCGTTTTTTTGGGTCGCTGCATGGAATCCACTCCGTTGTCCTGTTTGTAAGGCAGAACACAGGATCCGCGTCGCGAAAAACATATTCTTGGTCGTACTGATGGTGAGTTGACGCTGATCTTATATTCAGTAGTTCTTCTCGACTGTATGCAATGAAACCTAAGATGACCTGGGGTACTAATGTAAGAAATAACACGTAAAAAAACAAAAAACTACATAGTTTCCTAGGAACGCGAAGCGAGGCGGCCATCTCTGTCGGCGCCGGAAGTCAAGCAGCACTAAGGTCTAGGAGCACGAGGACAGATGCAGAGCCTCGGTCCGATGCCATTAAAATGTCATTTACCACCTTCACAAGTGCCGTCTCAGTGCTATGATGGGGTCTAAAACCAGACTGAAGCATTTCGTATACATTGTTTGTCTTCAGGAAGGCAGTAAGTTGCTGCGCAACAGCCTTTTCTAAAATTTTTGAGAGGAATGGAAGATTCGATATAGGCCGCTAGTTTTTTATATTTTCTGGATCAAGGTTTGGCTTTTTCAAGAGAGGCTTTATTACTGCCACTTTTGGTGAGTTTGGTACACATCCGGTGGATAGAGAGCCTTTTATTATGTTCAACATAGGAGGGCCAAGCACAGGAAGCAGCTCTTTCAGTAGTTTAGTTGGAATAGGGTCCAGTATGCAGCTTGAAGGTTTAGAGGCCATGATTATTTTCATCATTGTGTCAAGAGATATATTACTAAAACACTTGAGCGTCTCTCTTGATCCTAGGTCCTGGGAGAGTTGTGCAGACTCAGGACAACTGAGCTTCGAAGGAATACGCAGATTTAAAGAGGAGTCCGTAATTTGCTTTCTAATAATCATAATCTTTTCCTCAAAGAAGTTCATGAATTTATCACTGCTAAAGTGAAAGTCATCCTCTCTTGGGGAATGCTGCTTTTTAGTTAGCTTTGCGACAGTATCAAAAAGGAATTTCGGATTGTTCTTATTTTCCTCAATTAAGTTAGAAAAATAGGATGATCGAGCAGCAGTAAGGGCTCTCCGGTACTGCACGGTACCGTCCTTCCAAGCTAGTCGGAAGACTTCCAGTTTGGTGTGGCGCCATTTCCGTTCCAATTTTCTGGAAGCTTGCTTCAGAGCTCGGGTATTTTCTGTGTACCAGGGAGCTAGTTTCTTATGAGAAATGTTTTTAGTTTTTAGGGGTGCAACTGCATCTAGGGTATTGCGCAAGGTTAAATTGAGTTCCTCAGTTAGGTGGTTAACTGATTTTTGTCCTCTGGCGTCCTTGGGTAGAAAGAGGGAATCTGGAAGGACATCAAGGAATCTTTGTGTAGTCTGTGAATTTATAGCACGACTTTTGATGTTCCTTGGTTGGGGTCTGAGCAGATTATTTGTTGCAATTGCAAACGTAATAAAATGGTGGTCCGATAGTCCAGGATTATGAGGAAAAACATTAAGATCCACAACATTTATTCCATGGGACAAAACTAGGTCCAGCGTATGACTGTGACAGTGAGTGGGTCCAGAGACATGTTGGACAAAACCCACTGAGTCGATGATGGCTCCGAAAGCCTTTTAGAGTGGGTCTGTGGACTTTTCCATGTGAATATTAAAGTCACCAAAGATTAGAATATTATCTGCTATGACTACAAGGTCCGATAGGAATTCAGGGAACTCAGTGAGGAACGCTGTATATGGCCCAGGAGGCCTGTAAACAGTAGCTATAAAAAGTGATTGAGTAGGCTGCATAGATTTCATGACTAGAAGCTCAAAAGACGAAAACGTCATTTTTTTTTTGTAAATTGAAATTTGCTATCGTAAATGTTAGCAACACCTCCGCCTTTGCGGGATGCACGGGGATATGGTCACTAGTGTAGCCAGGAGGTGAGGCCTCATTTAACACAGTAAATTCATCAGGCTTAAGCCATGTTTCAGTCAGGCCAATCACATCAAGATTATGATCAGTGATTAGTTCATTGACTATAATTGCCTTTGAAGTAAGGGATCTAACATTAAGTAGCCCTATTTTGAGATGTGAGGTATCATGATCTCTTTCAATACTGACAGGAATGGAGGTGGTCTTTATCCTAGTGAGATTGCTAAGGCGAACACCGCCATGTTTAGTTTTGCCCAACCCAGGTCGAGGCACAGACACGGTCTCAATGGTGATAGCTGAGCTGACTACACTGACTATGCCAGTGGCAGACTCCGCTATGCTGGCAGGCTGGCTAACAGCCTGCTGCCTGGCCTGCACCCTATTTCATTGTGGAGCTAGAGGAGTTAGAGCCCTGTCTATGTTGGTAGATAAGATGAGAGCACCCCTCCAGCTAGGATGGAGTCCGTCACTCCTCAACAGGTCAGGCTTGGTCCTGTTTGTGGGTGAGTCCCAGAAAGAGGGCCAATTATCTACAAATTCTATCTTTTGGGAGGGGCAGAAAACAGTTAACAATCTATAGTTTTGGCTAGTCGGTTGGGACATATACTTTGTGCATGACACAATCAATTTTCCCAACAATTGTTCACAGTGTCATGCCCTGACCTGAGATATCTCTGTTTTCTTTATATTTTGGGGAGGTCAGGGTGTGACTAGGGTGGGTACGCTAGTTTTGGCTTTGTCTAGGGTTTTTGCATTATCTAGGTTTTTTTGTATATCTGGGCTTTGTAGGTCTAGGGGTTTTTGTATATCTATGTTGGCCTGATATGGTTCCCAATCAGAGGCAGCTGTTTACCGTTGTCTCTGATTGGGGATCATATTTAGGTTGCCATTTCCCTTTGGTGTTTTGTGGGATCTTGTCTATGTGGAGTTGCCTGTCAGCACTCGTTTGTATAGCTTCACGGTTCATTTTGTTAGTTTGTTCAGTGTTCATTCTTTAAATAAATAAGAATGTACGCATACCACGCTGTGCCTTGGTCCGATCCTTATAACAAACGTGACAGACAGACAGATTGTTTCACTTATAATTCACTGTATCACAATTCCAGTAGGTCAGAAGTTTACATAAACTAAGTTGACCTCCACAAGTCTGGTACATTCTTGGGAGCAATTTCCAAACGCCTGAAGGTACTACATTCATCTGTACAAACAATAGTACGCAAGTATAAACACCATGGGACCACACAGCTGTCATACCACTCAGGAAGGAGATGCGTACAAAAGTATCTATATCCACAGTAAAACGAGTCCTATATTGAAATAACCTGAAAGGCCGCTCAGCAAGGAAGAAGCCACTACTCCAAAACCGCCATAAAAAGCCAGACTACGTTTTGCAACTGCACATGGGGACAAAAAGAGTATTTTTGGAGAAATGTCCTCTGGTCTGATGAAACAAAAATAGAACTGTTTGGCCATAATGACCATCGTTATGTTTGGAGGAAAAAGGGGGAAGCTTGCAAGCTGAAAAACACCATCCCAACCGTGAAGCACGGGGGTGGAATCATCATGTTGTGGGTGTGCTTTGCTGCAGGAGGGACTGGTGCACTTCACAAAATGGATGGTTTCATGAGGATGGAAAATAATGTGGATATATTGAAGCAACATCTCAAGACATCATAGAGGAAGTTAAAGCTTGGTCGCAAATGGGTCTTCCAAATGGACAATGACCCCAAGCATACTTCCGAAGTTGTGGCAAAATGGCTTAAGGACAACAAAGTCAAGGTATTTGAGTGGCCATCACAGGCCCTGACCTCAATCCCATAGAAAAGTTGTGGGCAGAGCTGAAAAAGCGTGTGCAAGCAAGGAGGCCTACAAACCTGACTCAGTTACACCAGCTCTGTCTGGAGGAAATGGCCAAAATTCACACAACTTGTTGTGGGAAGCTTGTGGAAGGCTACCCGAAACGTTTGACCCAAGTTCAACAATTTATAGGCAATGCTACCAAATACTAATTGAGTGTGTGTAAACGTCTGACCCACTGGGAATGTGATGAAAGAAATAATAGCTGAAAGAAATAATTTTCTCTACTATTTTAGTGGCCAGCAGGGTGTAGTGGCCAGCAGGGTGTTGTGGCCAGCAGGGTGTTGTGGCCAACAGGGTGTAGTGGCCAGCAGGGTGTAGTGGCCAGCAGGATGTGGTGGCCAGCAGGGTGTTGTAGCATGTGGTGGCCAGCAGGATGTAGTGGCCAGCAGGATGTAGTGGCCAGCAGGGTATTGTGGCCAGCAGGGTGTAGTGGCCAGCAGGGTGTTGTAGTATGTGGTGGCCAGCAGGATGTACTGGCCAGCAGGATATAGTGGCCAGCAGGGTGTAGTGGCCAGCAGGGTGTTGTAGCATGTGGTGTCCAGCAGGATGTAGTTACCAGCAGGGTGTAGTGGCAAGCAGGATGTAGTGGCCAGCAGGATGTAGTGGCCAGCAGGGTGTCATGGCCAGCAGAGTGTAGTGACCAGCAGGGTGTCATGGCCAGCAGGGTGTAGTGGCCAGCAGGGTGTCATGGCCAGCAGGTTGTAGTGGCCAGCAGGGTTTTGTGGCCAGCAGGGTGTTGTGGCCAGCAGGGTGTAGTGGCCAGCAGGGTGTTGTGGCCAGCAGGTTGTTGTGGCCAGCAGGGTGTCGTGGCCAGCAGGGTGTTGTAGCATGTAGTGGCCAGCAGGGTGTAGTGGCCAGCAGGGTGTTGTGGCCAGCAGGGTGTTGTGGCCAGCAGGGTGTCGTGGCCAGCAGGGTGTCGTGGCCAGCAGGATGTTGTAGCATGTAGTGGCCAGTAGAGGGCAGGGTGTTGTAGCATGTAGTGACCAGTAGAGGGCAGGGTGTTGTAGCATGTAGTGACCAGTAGAGGGCAGGGTGTTGTAGTATGTAGTGGCCAGTAGAGGGCAGGGTGTTGTAGCATGTAGTGACCAGTAGAGGGCAGGGTGTTGTAGCATGTAGTGGCCAGTAGAGGGCAGGGTGTTGTAGCATGTAGTGGCCAGTAGAGGGCAGGGTGTTGTAGCATGTAGTGACCAGTAGAGGGCAGGGTGTTGTAGCATGTAGTGGCCAGTAGAGGGCAGGGTGTTGTAGCATGTAGTGACCAGTAGAGGGCAGAGTGTTGTAGCATGTGCAGTATTAGGTAGTGACCAGTAGAGGGCAGGGTGTTGTAGCATGTAGTGGCTGGTACAGGACAGGGTGTTGTAGCATGTAGTGACCAGTAGAGGGCAGGGTGTTGTAGCATGTGCAGTATTAGGTAGTGGCCAGCTGGATGAGCTGTTGCTCTTTAGTGTAGAGGAGGAGGTGGAGTTGCAGGGATAGAGTTGATGCTGCATGGGGGCACCTCTCAGAATACCAATGGGCTCTCTCTTTCTCTCTCTTTCTTTCTCTTTCTCTCTCTCCAAAGGGCTTTATTGGCATGGGAATCATATGTTTACAATGCCAAAGCAAGTGAAATAGATCATAAACAAAAGTGAAATATAAAGTTATCAGTCAATATTACACTCACACAAGTTCCATAAGAATAATGACATTTCAAATGTCATATTATGTCTGTACACGGGGTCGTAACGATGTGCAAATAGTTGAAGTACTAAAAGGAAAATTAACATAAATATGGGTAACATTTATAATGGTGTTTGTTCTTCACTGGTTGCCCTTTTCTCGTGGCAACAGGTCACAAATCTTGCTGCTGTGATGGCACACTGTGTAATTTCACCCAGTAGATATGGGAGTTTATCAAAATTGGATTTGTTTTCGAATTCTTTGTGGATCTGTGTAATCTGAGGGAAAAATGTGTCTCAAATATGGTCATAAATTTGTTAGGAGGTTAGGAAGTGCAGCTCAGTTTCCACTTCATTTTGCGGGCTGTGTGCACATAGCCTGTCTTCCCTGGAGAGTCCGGTCTGCCTACGGCAGTCTTTCTCAATAGCAAGGCTATGCTCACTGAGTCTGTACATAGTCAAAGTGTAACAGTTTAACTTTAGTCCGTCCCCTCGCCCCGACCGGGCTCGAATCAGGGACCCTCTGCACACATAGACAACAGTCACCCTTGAAGCATCGTTACCCATCGCTCCACAAAAGCCGCGGCCCTTGCAGAGCAAGGGGAACCACTACTTCAGGTCTCAGAGCGAGTGACGTCACCGATTGAACAGCTATTAGCCGCTAACTACAGTGCCTTGCGAAAGTATTCGGCCCCCTTGAACTTTGCGACCTTTTGCCACATTTCAGGTTTCAAACATAAAGATATAAAACCGTATTTTTTTGTGAAGAATCAACAACAAGTGGGACACAATCATGAAGTGGAACGACATTTATTGGATATTTCAAACTTTTTTAACAAATCAAAAACTGAAAAATTGGGGTGCAAACGTGAAGGGAGAATGAGTTGGTTTGTTGGATTACAGGAAGTGAAGGGAGAATGAGTTGGATTACAGGTAGTGAAGGGAGAATGAGTTGGATTACAGGAAGTGAAGCGAGAATGAGTTGGACTGTTGGATTACAGAAAGTGGAGGGAGAATTAGTTGGATTACAGGAAGTGAAGGGAGAATGAGTTGGACTGTTGGATTACAGGTAGTGAACGGAGAATGAGTTTGATTTCAGGAAGTGAAGGGAGAATGAGTTGGACTGTTGGATTACAGGAAGTGAAGGGAGAGTGAGTTGGACTGTTGGATTACAGGACGTGAAGGGAGAATGAGTTGGATTACAGGTAGTGAAGGGAGAATGAGTTGGACTGTTAGATTACAGGTAGTGAAGGGAGAATGAGTTGGACTGTTGGATTACAGGTAGTGAAGGAAGAATGAGTTGGACTGTTGGATTACAGGTAGTGAAGGGAGAATGAGTTGAGCTGTTGGATTACAGGTAGTGAAGGGAGAATGAGTTGGACTGTTGGATTACAGGAAGTGAAGGGATGACTCATGACAGAAAATGAGCAGCAGTACATAGTGTTGTAGTGTGACCTGAGGGATAAGGATAGGTCTCGGGCCTGTCCCATATGGCACCCTATTCCCTTATCCTATATATTGAATATGGTGTCATATAGGGCGCATCCTAATATGCTTTGAGTTGAGGGATAAATAAATACACCGGGGACTAATGGGGAAAACAAGAGGAACTGGCACAGAGAGACAGGAAACACAGGGATAAATACACCGGGGACTAATGGGGAAAACAAGAGGAACTGGCTCAGAGAGACAGGAAACACAGGGATAAATACACCAGGGACTAATGGGGAAAACAAGAGGAACTGGCTCAGAGAGACAGGAAACACAGGGATAAATACACTGGCACAGAGAGACAGGAAACACAGGGATAAATACACTGGCACAGAGAGACAGGAAACACAGGGATAAATACACTGGCACAGAGAGACAGGAAACACAGGGATAAATACACTGGCACAGAGAGACAGGAAACACAGGGATAAATACACCGGGGACTAATGGGGAAAACAAGAGGAACTGGCACAGAGAGACAGGAAACACAGGGATAAATACACTGGCACAGAGAGACAGGAAACACAGGGATAAATACACTGGCACAGAGAGACAGGAAACACAGGGATAAATACACTGGCACAGAGAGACAGGAAACACAGGGATAAATACACTGGCACAGAGAGACAGGAAACACAGGGATAAATACACTGGCACAGAGAGACAGGAAACACAGGGATAAATACACCGGGGACTAATGGGGAAAACAAGAGGAACTGGCTCAGAGAGACAGGAAACACAGGGATAAATACACCGGGGACTAATGGGGAAAACAAGAGGAACTGGCACAGAGAGACAGGAAACACAGGGATAAATACACTGGCACAGAGAGACAGGAAACACAGGGATAAATACACTGGCACAGAGAGACAGGAAACACAGGGATACATACACCGGGGACTAATGGGGAAAACAAGAGGAACTGGCTCAGGGGAAAACAAGAGGAACTGGCACAGAGAGACAGGAAACACAGGGATAAATACACTGGCACAGAGAGACAGGAAACACAGGGATACATACACCGGGGACTAATGGGGAAAACAAGAGGAACTGGCACAGAGAGACAGGAAACACAGGGATAAATACACTGGCACAGAGAGACAGGAAACACAGGGATAAATACACCGGGGACTAATGGGGAAAACAAGAGGAACTGGCACAGAGAGACAGGAAACACAGGGATAAATACACTGGCACAGAGAGACAGGAAACACAGGGATAAATACACCAGGGACAAATGGGAAAACAAGAGGAACTGGCTCAGAGAGACAGGAAACACAGGGATAAATACCCTGGCACAGAGAGACAGGAAACACAGGGATAAATACACTGGCTCAGAGAGACAGGAAACACAGGGTTAAATACACCGGGGACTAATGGGGAAAACAAGAGGAACTGGCACAGAGAGACAGGAAACACAGGGATAAATACACTGGCACAGAGAGACAGGAAACACAGGGATAAATACACCAGGGACTAATGGGAAAAACAAGAGGAACTGGCACAGAGAGACAGGAAACACAGGGATAAATACACTGACACAGAGAGACAGGAAACACAGGGATAAATACACTGGCACAGAGAGACAGGAAACACAGGGATAAATACACTGGCACAGAGAGACAGGAAACACAGGGATAAATACACTGGCACAGAGAGACAGGAAACACAGGGATAAATACACCGGGGACTAATGGGGAAACAAGAGGAACTGGCACAGAGAGACAGGAAACACAGGGATAAATACACCGGGGACTAATGGGGAAAACAAGAGGAACTAGCACAGAGAGGCAGGAAACACAGGGATAAATACACTGGGGAGTAATGGGGAAACAAGAGGAACTGGCACAGAGAGACAGGAAACACAGGGATAAATACACTGGCACAGAGAGACAGGAAACACAGGGATAAATACACTGGTACAGAGAGACAGGAAACACAGGGATAAATACACTGGCACAGAGAGACAGGAAACACAGGGATAAATACACTGGCACAGAGAGACAGGAAACACAGGGATAAATACACTGGCACAGAGAGACAGGAAACACAGGGATAATCTCCACCCGGCACAGCCAGAAGAGGACTGGCCACCCCACATAGCCTGGTTCCTCTCTAGGTTTCTTCCTAGGTTTTGGCCTTTCTAGGGAGTTTTTCCTAGCCACCGTGCTTCTACACCTGCATTGCTTGCTGTTTGGGGTTTTAGGCTGGGTTTCTGTACAGCACTTTGAGATATCAGCTGATGTACGAAGGGCTATATAAATAAATTTGATTTGATTTGATTTGGATAAATACACTGGCACAGAGAGACAGGAAACACAGGGATAAATACACCGGGGACTAATGGGGAAAACAAGAGGAACTGGCACAGAGAGACATAATCGTCAACATCTCATCTTTCAAAATACATTGAGTCCTTGTAACTTACAGCATTTCCCTCAGACACCAAAATTGTTACAAAAATTGCCCAATTATTGGGAGGAATGTGGGCAAGTTCAGAACGTCTGTCATTCAAAACCCATACAGAGTTGTGAAGCAGAGACCCTGAGCTCTGAATTATAGCATGTTACTGTACAGCCACTGCGTTCCATTTGAGGCGCTTATCAGTGTCCCAGTCTGCCATTTTCAACCCGTACACGGGTACGAGTGTAAAGAGCTACAACGGAGTTCAAAAATCTAAAAGAAATGTATTGAACTTAGTATGACATCAATCAAATGCTTTTAATTTATTAGAATATTTATTAATTTTCCCAATTTAAGACATGAACAAAATGCATCAGTGATTTGTAATTTTCTTCAACTTTTTGAAGAGGCAACACGGGAATGCCCCATTTGTGTTCGAGTTTGTCTTCCACTTTGTATAGCCGTTAGTGATTGATCCTAAAGAAAACAGTCTGCTGGTAGATGGAAAGGCTTTCCAAAACACCTTTTCAAGTAAAGTTGCTCTGTGCAGAAATCGCTCCTGGTTGCTAAAACTGGTGAAAGCATTTTAAATTTAAAGTGGTATCGGCACCTAAAAATATAATTGCTACATTTTTTTCCACAGACAACCTGATGTGGTTTAAGCATTGTTGTGGACTTAGAACATCCAATTATGTTGTTTTTCTATGTTTTAAAAAGTGTTATTTTGACAGTGATTTGATTCATTGTTTGTTCCTGTAGATTCCCTGGGAAGATCCTGAAGAGGAAGAAGTACAGGCCTTAGTTTGTTCCTGTAGATTCCCTGGGAAGACCCTGAAGGGGAAGAACTAAAGGCCTTTGTTTGACTAGTAAGTTTGAGAAGTGTAATATTCTACTCCTATCAGAATAAATGTATATTCATTCACCAAAAGTGCAATCTGTAAGAAACTAAAAGTTTATTAAAAAAAAACTTAAATCTATTACTGTTAAAATGTTCCACAGGGTTTTTTTCAGGATCAAAACGGAACGTAGGTGGTGAGTGTGTTGGGGTGTGTTGGTGGGTGTGTTGGGGTGTGTTGGGGTGTGTTTTGGTGTGTTGGGGTGTGTTGGTGGGGTGTGTTTTGGTGTGTTGGGGTGTGTTGGGGTGTGTTGGTGGGTGTGTTGGGGTGTGTTGGGGTGTGTTGGTGGGTGTGTTGGGGTGTGTTGGTGGGTGTGTTGGGGTGTGTTGGTGGGTGTGTTGAGGTGTGTTGGTGGGTGTGTTGGGGTGTGTTGGTGGGTGTTGGGGTGTGTTGGTGGGTGTAGGGGTGTGTTGGTGGGTGTGTTGGGGTGTGTTGGTGGGTGTTGGGGTGTGTTGGTGGGTGTGTTGGTGGGTGTTGGGGTGTGTTGGTGGGTGTGTTGGTGGGTGTTGGGGTGTGTTGGTGGGTGTGTTGGGGTGTGTTGGTGGGTGTTGGTGGGTGTTGGGGTGTGTTGATGGGTGTGTTGGGGTGTGTTGGTGGGTGTGTTGGGGTGTGTTGGTGGGTGTGTTGGGGTGTGTTGGTGGGTGTTGGGGTGTGTTGGTGGGTGTGTTGTTGGGGTGTGTTGGTGGGTGTTGGGGTGTTGGGGTGTGTTGGTGGGTGTGTTGTTGGGGTGTGTTGGTGGGTGTGTTGTTGGGGTGTGTTGGTGGGTGTGTTGTTGGGGTGTGATGGTGGGTGTGTTGGTGGGTGTTGGGGTGTTGGGGTGTGTCGGTGTTGGGGTGTGTTGGTGGGTGTGTTGTTGGGGTGTGTTGGTGGGTGTGCTGGTGGGTGTTGGGGTGTGTTGGTGGGTGTGTTGTTGGGGTGTGTTGGTGGGTGTGTTGTTGGGGTGTGTTGGTGAGTGTGTTGTTGGGGTGTGTTGGTGGGTGTGTTGTTGGGGTGTGTTGGTGGGTGTGTTGTTGGGGTGTGTTGGTGGGTGTGTTGGTGGGTGTTGGGGTGTTTTGGTGGGTGTGTTGTTGGGGTGTGTTGGTGGGTGTGTTGTTGGGGTGTGTTGGTGGGTGTGTTGTTGGGGTGTGTTGGTGGGTGTGTTGGTGGGTGTGTTGTTGGGGTGTGTTGGTGGGTGTGTTGTTGGGGTGTGTTGGTGGGTGTGTTGGTGGGTGTTGGGGTGTTGGGGTGTGTTGGTGGGTGTGTTGTTGGGGTGTGTTGGTGGGTGTGTTGTTGGGGTGTGTTGGTGGGTGTTGGGGTGTTGGGGTGTGTTGTTGGTGGGTTGTTGTTGGGGTGTGTTGGTGGGTGTGTTGGTGGTTGTGTTGGTGGGTGTGTTGGTTGGTGTGTTGTTGGGGTGTGTTGGTGGGTGTGTTGTTGGGGTGTGTTGGTGGGGTGTGTTGGTGGGTGTGTTGGTGGGGTGTGTTGGTGGGTGTGTTGTTGGGGTGTGTTGGTGGGTGTGTTGGTGGGTGTGTTGGTGGGTTTGGTCGATGGTGCAGCCTGTGGCCTCAGTGATAACTTTTTCAAGTCCATTTCCTGCAATTCTGCGCATTTAGCCATGGCTAACTGATTCTAACATTATAACAAAATCAATGAGGGCCGTGTGACATGATAAAAATACTCCTCTATAAACCCCATAGCTGTGTAGAATACACTATATAAATACACAGTATAAACCTCATAGCTGTGTAGAATACACTATATAAATACACAGTATAAACCTCATAGCTGTGGAGAATACACTATATAAATACACAGTATAAACCTCATAGCTGTGGAGAATACACTATATAAATACACAGTATAAACCCCATAGCTGTGGAGAATACACTATATAAATACACAGTATAAACCTCATAGCTGTGGAGAATACACTATATAAATACACAGTATAAACCTCATAGCTGTGGAGAATACACTATATAAATACACAGTATAAACCTCATAGCTGTGGAGAATACACTATATAAATACACAGTATAAACCTCATAGCTGTGGAGAATACACTATATAAATACATAGTATAAACACTTTAGCAAAATGGATAGAATGTCAGTATAGACAGTAGTTATATAGTATGGTGTGTATAGACAGTATAGACAGTAGTTATATGGGATGGTGTGTATAGACAGTATAGACAGTAGTTATATGGGATGGTGTATATAGACAGTAGTTATAATAGGATGGTGTGTATAGACAGTAGTTATATAGGATGGTGTGTATAGACAGTATAGACAGTAGTTATATAGGATGGTGTGTATAGACAGTAGTTATGGTAGGATGGTGTGTATAGACAGTAGTTATAAAGGATGGTGTGTATAGACAGTAGTTATGGTAGGATGGTGTGTATAGACAGTAGTTATATAGGATAATGTGTATAGACAGTAGTTATATGGGATGGTGTGTATAGACAGTAGTTATATAGGATGGTGTGTATAGACAGTATAGACAGTAGTTATATAGGATGGTGTGTATAGACAGTAGTTATATAGGATGGTGTGTATAGACAGTATAGACAGTAGTTATATAGGATGGTGTGTATAGACAGTAGTTATGGTAGGATGGTGTGTATAGACAGTAGTTATATAGGATGGTGTGTATAGACAGTAGTTATATAGGATGGTGTGTATAGACAGTAGTTATATAGGATGGTGTGTATAGACAGTAGTTATGGTAGGATGGTGTGTATAGACAGTAGTTATATAGGATGGTGTGTATAGACAGTAGTTATATAGGATGGTGTGTATAGACAGTAGTTATATAGGATGGTGTGTATAGACAGTAGTTATATAGGATGGTGTGTATAGACAGTAGTTATATAGGATGGTGTGTATAGACAGTAGTTATATAGGATGGTGTGTATAGACAGTAGTTATATAGGATGGTGTGTATAGACAGTATAGACAGTAGTTATATAGGATGGTGTGTATAGACAGTAGTTATATAGGATGGTGTGTATAGACAGTAGTTATATAGGATGGTGTGTATAGACAGTAGTTATATAGGATGGTGTGTATAGACAGTAGTTATATAGGATGGTGTGTATAGACAGTATAGACAGTAGTTATATAGGATGGTGTGTATAGACAGTAGTTATAATAGGATGGTGTGTATAGACAGTAGTTATATAGGATGGTGTGTATAGACAGTATAGACAGTAGTTATATAGGATGGTGTGTATAGACAGTAGTTATATGGGATGGTGTGTATAGACAGTAGTTATGGTAGGATGGTGTGTATAGACAGTAGTTATATAGGATAATGTGTATAGACAGTAGTTATGGTAGGATGGTGTGTATAGACAGTAGTTATATAGGATAATGTGTATAGACAGTAGTTATGGTAGGATGGTGTGTATAGACAGTAGTTATATAGGATGGTGTGTATAGACAGTAGTTATATAGGATGGTGTGTATAGACAGTATAGACAGTAGTTATATAGGATGGTGTGTATAGACAATAGTTATATGGGATGGTGTGTATAGACAGTAGTTATGGTAGGATGGTGTGTATAGACAGTAGTTATATAGGATAATGTGTATAGACAGTAGTTATGTAGGATGGTGTGTATACAGTACATAAAGTGCTTAAAACAGTACATAAACATTATGAAAGTGTTCAATGACTCTATATACATCTCCCTTGGGTTTGAGATTTATACTGAACAAAAATATAAACTCAAGATGCAACCATTTCAAAGATTTTACTGAGTTACAGTTCACATGAGTAAATCAGTCATTTTAAAATAGTTCATTCGGCCCTAATCTATGGATTTCCTATGACTGGACATACAGATATGCATCTGTTGGTCACAGATGCCTTAATAAACAAGTGTAGGGGCGAGGATCAGAAGACCAGTCAGTATCTGGTGTGACCAACATTTACATCATACAACGTGACACATCTCTTCACATAGAGTTAATCAGGCTGTTGATTGTGGCCCGTAGAATGTAGTGTGATGTCGTGTGACCAACAGTTGCTTCGTGCAGCGCAACACATTTCCTTTGCATAGTTTTTCTGTTGCATTCCTTTGTCGTGCAGTGAGACGGGGGCCTTCCAGGTGGTGATGGATAGTTATGTCAGAGAGGAGGAGGGGACAGGAGTCGTCCACCAGGCGCCATATTTCAGAGCTGTGAATATACATGATGCTAATGATTTGTTACAAGCTTGCGTATCTCTATCAAACTACATGAATAAACATAATTGATTGTTTTATCGGTCGATTGATGTGCTTATAACCGTAAATATCTTCATAAAACCCGTCTTGGGAACACACGCCCTGTCTGTCCTGTCCTGTCCTGTCCTGTCCTGTCCTGTCCTGTCCTGTCCTGTCCTGTCCTGTCCTGTCCTGTCCTGTCTGTCTGTCTGTCTGTCTGTCTGTCTGTCTGTCTGTCTGTCTGTCTGTCTGTCTGTCTGTCTGTCTGTCTGACTGACTGTCTGTCTGACTGTCTGTCTGTCTGTCTGTCTGTCCTGTCCTGTCCTGTCCTGTCCGGTCGGTCGGTCGGTCGGTCGTGGTGACGGCACAGGAAATTGACGGCTAACACCATTCTGGATCCCTCTGCCCCACACCGTAATAACTGTTTTACATTCTTGGTTCTGACTGACCTGAGGGCTGTTTGTTGATAAGTTGGCTGTTTCTCGGGTACATTGGGAGAGGGGTTCTGAGTCTGAGGGAGCCTACAGGAAGAGAGAGAGGTTCTGAGTCTGATTGAGGGAGACTACAGGAAGAGAGAGAGGAAGGGGAATGCTGAGATTGAGATTGTCTAGCGTCATGTTATTCCAAGGAGAGAGCTCCTTAAAACTTGACCCCAAAAAAACATCTGCGTCAGATGGTTTAGACCCTTTCTTCTTTAAGGTTGCTGCCCCTATCATCGCCAAGCCTATTTCTGACCTTTTTAACCTGTCTCTCCTCTCTGGGGAGGTTCCCAGTGCTTGGAATGCAGCCACAATGCGTCCTTTATTTAAAAGGGGAGATCAAGATGATCCTAACTCTTATAGGCCAATTTCTATCTTGCCTTGTTAATCAAAAGTGTTGAAAACCCTTGTCAATAATCAACTGACTGTGCACATGAAACCAATCTGCGAAAGCCAGCAGGAGCGGGAGGAGAACAGTTTGGTCGGTTTATCTAGATCTCTGGCGCCCTCTAGGATGTGTCTATATGTGGGAAAATACAAGTAAAAAAATGTCAAACAATCGATTGGTATCTTTACTTTTACTCAACCATGACAAATGAGTCCTTTATTTTTTCCACCACTGTAGACGACTTTCGGTTGACCAAGATTTGTTTTAGTCGTGGACAGCCCTAATTGACTGGCCTAGTTAGATGGTTAAATACAAGTAGAAATAAATTGGCATGACAACTGTCAGGGTATTTTTCGAAGAGACTGAAACTGAAACTGGGGCATACTTTCATCCATATCAAATGTCCCTTTTTTCTATTGATGATGTAATAAAGCTGATCTGATGATCTAGTTGCTCTTCATTCTGAGATGGCATAGTAGTCGGACGTGTGTTTGTCTTGTCCCGTCTTGTCCCTTGTAAATAGTCGGTCTCATCGTTTTATTTTCGGATATATTTCAATCTCATTTTCCACCTACGATCTAAATATACTTTCCTGCAACCCGCTCCACCCAATGTGGTACGGATCTGCTATTTTTGTACGTTATAACTGGAACCTACATCAGAAGCTAACCAGCTAACTAGCCACTAGCTAGTAGTCACTGTTAGCCACGGCTAGAGGTCTTCACCTTTAGCTCGGTCACCAGCCAGTCTCAGCTTGGTCAAAACCTACCAGTCTGCACAGCGTGATATCAGCCCAGGGCATATCAGGCGGCTTTTTCTTCACCACATCAATGGATTTCTGCCGCATGCTATGGGCCATCACACCGGATCATCGCAGCTCGCTAGCTGCAATCCGAGTGGCTACCGCTGGCTAACGCCTCTGTCCTGAAGCAAGCACCAGTTAGCCTTGAGCTAGCCTCGAGCTAGGCCCATCTCCCGGATAGCCGAAGAGGTATACCCGCTAATTAGTTGGCTGCAATACCTCTTTTGCCAATTGGACTGGTCCCTTTATTGCCGACACGGAGCCCTGCCGATTCATTACGACTGGTCTGCCGATGTAATCGTGTGATATGGCTTTTCCGTTGCAATGTCACTGAAGACCCATCTGCTATCCCCGGCCCTCAAGCTTTCTGAATGTCATGTCACCCGCTGGCCTTGCCTAGTAGTGACTACCGAACGGCTAGCAGACTCACCTATTGCTTCTCATTGGACCCTATGATCACTCGGCTACACATGCCTCTCTTTAATGTCAATATGCCTTGCCTTCTGCTTTTTCGGTTAGTTATTGTTTTATTTCACTGTAGAGCCCCTAGTCCAGCTCAACATGCCTTAGATAGCTCTTTTGTCACACAACCTACACATGGGGAGACCTCACCTGGCTTAGCTGGTGTCTCCAGAGATGCAACCTCTCTCATCATCACTCAACTTAACATCAGAAGACTCCTCCCTAAATTTGTTTCATTCATTCGTTTAGCACACTCCGCCAATCCTGATGTCCTAGCCGTGTCTGAATCCTGGCTTAGGAAGGCCACCAAAAATTCTGAAATTTCCATCCCCAACTACAACATTTTCCATCAAGATAAAACCAAAGGGGACGGGGTTGCAATCTACTGCAGAGAAATCCTGCAGAGGTCTTTCATACTATCCAGGTCTGTGCCAAAACAGGTTGAGCTTCTACTTTTAAAACCCACCTTTCCAGAAACAAGTCTCTGCTGTTGTTGTAGACCCCCGTCAGCCCCCAGCTGTGCCCTGGACACCATATGTGAATTGATTGCCCCCCCATCTATCTTCAGAGTTCATACTGTTAGGTGACCTAAACTGGGATATGTTTAGCACCCCGGCCATCCTACAATCTAAGCTAGACGCCCTCAATCTAATTGAAATTATCAAGTAACCTACCAGGTACAACCCTAAATTCGTAAACATGGATACCCTCATAGATATCATCCTAACCAACTTGCTCTCTAAATACACCTCTGCTAGCTTCAACCAGGATCTCAGCAATCACTGCCTCATTGCCTGTGTCCGTAATTGCCTGTGTCCGTAATGGGCCCACGGTCAAACGACCAACCCTCATCACTGTCACACGCTCCCTAAAACACTTCAGCGTGCAGGCCTTTCTAATTGACTTTCTAATTGACCTTGCCCGGGTATCCTGCCCGGGTATCCTGGAAGGATATTGACCTCATCCCGTCAGTAGAGGATGCCTGGTTGTTCTTTAAAAGTTATTTCCTCACCATCTTAAAAAAGCATTCCCCATTCAAAAAATATAGAACTAAGAACAGATATAGATCATGGTTCACTCCAGACTTGACTGCCCTTGACCATCACAAAAACATCCTGTGGCGTTCTGCATTAGCATCAAATAGCCCCCACGATATGCAACTTTTCAGGGAAGTCAGGAATCAATATACACAGTCAGTTAGGAAAGCTAAGGCTAGCTTTTTCAAACAGAAATTTGCATCCTGTAGCACTAACTCCAACATGGTTAGGGACTGCGTGAAGTCCATGGAGAATAAGAGCACCTCCTCCCAGCTGCCCACTGCACTGAGGCTAGGAAATACTGTCACCACTGAGAAATCTACGATAATCGAGAATTTCAATAAGCATTTCTCTTTGGCTGGCAATGCTTTCCACCTGGATACCCCAACAGCTCTGCACCCGCCACAGCAACTTGCTCCCCCCCTGCATCTCCAGATAGCTGACGTTCTGAGTGAGTGGCAAAATCTGGACCCCTACAAATCAGCTGGGCTAGACAATCTGGACCCTCTCTTTCTAAAATGATCTGCCGAAATTGTTGCAACCCCTATTACTTGCCTGTTCAATCTCTCTTCCTTATCGTCTGAGATCCCTAAAGATTGGAAAGCTGCCGCGGTCATCCCCCTCTTCAAAGGGGGAGACACTCTAGACCCTAACTGTTACAGACCTATATCTATCCTACCTTATCATTCCTGCCCTCCCATTCTAAAGTCTTCGAAAGCCAAGTTAACAAACAGATCACCGACCATTTCGAATCCCACCATACCTTCTCCACAATGCAGTCTGGTTTCCGAGCTGGTCATGGGTGCACCTCAGCCATGCTCAAGGTCCTAAACAATATTATAACCGGCATAGATAAGAGACAGTACTGTGCAGCTGTTTTCATCGAACTGGCCAAAGCTTTCGACTCTGTCAATCAACACATTCTTATCGTCAGACTCAATAGCCTTGGTTTCTCAAATGACTGCCTCGCCTGGTTCACCAACTACTTCTCAGATAGAGTTCATTGTGTCACATCGGAGGGCCTGTTGTCCGGACCTCTGGCAGTCTCTATGGGGGTGCCACAGGGTTCAATCCTCGGGCCGACTCTCTTCTCTGTATACATCAATGATGTCGCTCTTGCTGCTGGTGATGCTCTGACACACCTCTACGCAGACGACACCATTCTGTATACTTCTGGCCCTTCATTGGACACTGTGCTAACTAACCTCCAGACGAGCTTCAATGCCATACAACACTCCTTACGCGGCCTCCAACTGCTCTTATATTCTAGTAAATCTAAATGCATGCTCTTCAACCGATTGCTGCCCGCACCTGCCCGTCCACCTAGCATCACTACTCTGGACGGTTCTGAATATGTGGACAACTACAAATACCTTGGTGTCTGGTTAGACTGTAAACTCTCCTTCCAGACTCATATGAAGCATCTCTAATCCAAAATTAAATCTAGAATTGGCTTCCTATTTTGCAACAAAGCATCCTTCACTCATGCTGCCGAACATACCCTGGGAAAACTGACTATCGTACCGATCCTTGACTTCGGTGATGTCATTTACAAAATAACCTCCAACACTCTACTCAGCAAATTGGATGTAGTCTATCACAGTGCCATCCGTTTTGTCACCAAAGCCCCATACACTACCCACCACTGCAACCTGTATGCTCTCGTCGGCTGGCCCTCGCTACATATTCGTCGCCAAATCCACTGGCTGCAGGTCCTCTATAAGTATTTGCTAGGTAAAGCCCCGCCTTATCTCAGCTCACTGGTCACCATAGCAACACCCACCCGTAGCACGCGCTCCAGCAGGTATATCAGGTATATATTTCACTGGTCATCCCCAAAGCCATCAACTCCTTCGGTCGCCTTTCCTTCCAGTTCTCTGCTGCCAATGACTGGAACAAATTGCAAAAATAACTGAAGCTGAAGACTTATATCTCCTTCACTATCCTTAAGCATCAGCTGTCAGAGCAGCTAACCGATCACTGTACCTGTACACAGCCAATCTGTAAATAGCACACCAGTAGCTCTACTTGCACATCATTTCAGTGTTAAAGCTAAATTGTAGTTATTTCGGTTTATTTATTTCCTTACCTCCCTAACCTTACTACATTTGCACACACTGTACATACATTTTTCTATTGTGTTTTTGACTGTACGTTTGTTTATCCCATGTGTAACTCCATGTTGTTGTTTGTGTCTCACTGCTTTGCTTTATATTGACCAGGTCGCAGTTGTAAATGAGAACTTGTTCTCAACTGGCCTACCTGGTTAAATAAAGGTGAAATATATATATACATATTTGTATGTAATGGAGCTGATCTGATGATATGTGATACCTCTTTCCCCCCTCAAGAATGTTTTTTAAATACCATGTGTGTATGGAGAATAGCACCTGCCAGAGATACCAGGATACCTGCCAGAGATACCAGGATACCTGCCAGAGATACCAGGATACCTGCCAGAGATACCAGGCTCCCATCTGTCCTGTAGACTCCTTCGGGTGCTTTGCTGCTAAAAACAGTACGTCAAGGCCAGCATCCCGGAGCCTCCTCTTCACTTTTGACTTTGAGACTGGTGTTTTGCGGGTCACCTCGTCACTGTTTATGTTGTGTTTTGCAGGTACTATTTAATGAAGCTGCAAGCTGAGGACTTGTGAGGCGTCTGTTTCTCAAACTAGACACTCGAATGTACTTGTCCTCTTGCTCAGTTGTGCACCGGGGCCTCCCACTCCTCTTTCTATTCTGGTTAGAGCCAGTTGCACTGTTCTGTGAAGGGAGTAATGCACATTGTTTATGAGATCTTCAGTTTCTTGGCATTTTCTCGCATGGAATAACCTTCATTTCTCAGAACAAGAATAGACTGACGAGCTTCAAAAGAAAGATATTTGTTTCTGGCCATTTTGAGCCTGGAATTAAACCCTGCAGATACTCGACTAGTCTAAAGAAGGCCAGTTTTATTGTTTCTTTCATCAGAACAACAGTTCTCAGCTGTGCTAACATAATTGCAAAAGGGTTTTCTAATGATCAATTAGCCTTTTAAAATGATAAACTTGGAGTAGCTAACACAATGTGCCATTGGAACACAGGAGTGATGGTTGCTGATAATGGGCCTCTATATGCCTATTATGTAAATATTCCATTAAAAAAACAGCCTTCTCAAGCTGCAATAGTGATTTAAAACATGAACAATCTCTACACTGTAATTCTGATGAATTTGATGTTATTTTAATGGACAAAAAAATTGCTTTTCTTTCAAAAACAAGGACATTTCTAAGTGACCCAAAACTTTTGAACGGTAGTGTAGTGTAGTGTAGTGTAGTGTAGTGTAGTGTAGTGTAGTGTAGTGTAGTGTAGTGTCCTTCACTATACTGGAGGTCATGTCTCTACAAGGGAGTGACTGTGTAACGGTTTTCTTCTGGTGAAAGAGAGGCGGACCAAAATGCAGCGTGGTTAGTTTTGTACATCTTTAATAAAGATTAAAGTACAACAATCTACAAAACAAGAAACGTGAAAAAACCAAAACAGTCCTATCTGGTGCCACAAACACAAACACAGGAACAATCACCCACAAAACCCAACACAAAACAAGCTACCTAAATATGGTTCCCAATCAGAGACAATGACTAACACCTGCCTCTGATTGAGAACCATATCAGGCCAAACATAGAAATAGACAAACCAGACACACAACATAGAATGCCCACCCAACTCACGTCCTGACCAACACTAAAACAAGGAAAACACACACAAACGATGGTCAGAACGTGACAGACTGTGAGTTAATCTGTCCTCCTTCACTATACTGGAGGTCTTGTCGCTACCAGGGAGTGACTGTGAGTTAATCTGTCCTCCTTCACTATAGTAGAGGTCTCTACCAGGGAGTGACTGTGAGTTAATCTGTCCTCATTCACTATGCTAGAGGTCTTGTCTCTACCAGGGAGTGACTGTGAGTTAATCTGTCCTCCTTCGCTATGCTAAAGGTCTCTACCAGAGAGTGACTGTGAGTTAATCTGTCCTCCTTCGCTATGCTAAAGGTCTCTACCAGGGAGTGACTGTGAGTTAATCTGTCCTCCTTCACTATGCTAGAGGTCTCTACCAGGGAGTGACTGTGAGTTAATCTGTCCTCATTCACTATGCTAGATGTCTCTACCAGGGAGTGACTGTGAGTTAATCTGTCCTCCTTCACTATGCTAGATGTCTCTACCAGGGAGTGACTGTGAGTTAATCTGTCCTCATTCACTATGCTAGAGGTCTTGTCTCTACCAGGGAGTGACTGTGAGTTAATCTGTCCTCCTTCGCTATGCTAGAGGTCTCTACCAGGGAGTGACTGTGAGTTAGTCTGTCCTCAGTATAAACTGATGAGGTAGTATTGGGATTAATAGTACACTGCTCCCGTCCTCCTCTCCTTACTCTGACCCATTTTAGAAACACATGTGTGTCACAAATGGCCCTATTCCCTATATAGTGCACTACTTTAGACCAGAGCCCTATTCTCTATATAGTGCACTACTGTTGACCAGAGACCTATTCCCTATATAGTGCACTACTGTTGACCAGAGCCCTATTCCCTATATAGTGCACTACTTTAGACCAGAGCCCTATTCCCTATATAGTGCACTACTGTTGACCAGAGCCCTATTCCCTATATATAGTGCACTACTTTAGACCTAAATGGTTATAAAAGGGTGTCATTAGTGCCGTGGATACTGAAAGGGTCTGTTCCAACATCTATCCAAGACCATAGCAGCATTTAGAATGTGGGGGGGAGGGGGGGGCATTAAATTAATATTTTGGGGGCCTAAATAGAAATGCCTCTCTCAAATGGGAATTGATGAACTCATTCAGCTTGAGGAACCTGATGCCATTTATATATTCTCCTGGGAAAGGAGCGGCGTGGCCCAAACACCAGGGAAGCATTCCAAATAGCACCCTGTTCCATTTATAGTGTACCGTATTTGACCAGGACCCATAGTGTTCCGTGGCTGTCTGGTCAAAAGCAGTGTACTAGATAGCGGATAGGGTGCCATTTGGGGTGCACAGAGGAACATTTAGATGAAAAGAAAGAGGGATGCTTGGATGATGGGAGGAGTTAGAACCTTTCAATTAATAAAGATGAATGATGGGAGGAGTTAGAACCTTTCAATTAATAAAGATGGATGATGGGAGGAGTTAGAACCTTTCAATTAATAAAGATGAATGATGGGAGGAGTTAGAACCTTTCAATTAATAAAGATGAATGATGGGAGGAGTTAGAACCTTTCAATTAATAAAGATGGATTATGGGAGGAGTTAGAACCTTTCAATTAATAAAGATGAATGATGGGAGGAGTTAGAACCTTTCAATTAATAAAGATGAATGATGGGAGGAGTTAGAACCTTTCAATTAATAAAGATGGATGATGGGAGGAGTTAGAACCTTTCAATTAATAAAGATGGATGATGGGAGGAGTTAGAACCTCTGCACTACAATTAATAAAGATGGATGACACCTCAGTACATTTTTTGTGCAAAAAACCCCCCGACAGGATGTGAAATAGAGGCCAGCTGTATATAGACTGATTCAGTGGTAATCTTTCTAGCTCTTTAATAAGTCACTGAAATGATGTGAGTTCAGAATGTTAATGAGTCCCTGGTTTCCCAATGCTCCTTCCTTTTTCCTTGTGTGTGCTTTTCCACGGCTACCCCACATGGATTTAAAAGTATAGATATGGTTTAAGCACCGTCTGTTGTAAGTACAGGAGTGCACAAGTGCACACTTCAGGGAAAAGGTTAAATAAATTGGTACGCAGGGATTGTAACAGATTGTTAAAATGGGTAAGGATGTTAGACACGTTTCACGTCAGGCCATAGTTCAATGTACGGTCGACCATTTCCTTTTCTGTCCTTGCTGCATTTCTCCTGTGAAAGGAATTCAATGATCTTCGGTGTTCGTTGTACTGTGAAGGGCACTGTAGGAATGAGGAAAAGATAAGATAAGATACCGAGAGAAAAGACAGGAGGATAGATGGCCATGGTAACTTATTAATGTCCTCTCCAGCGTATCTTTTGTTCTGCTGGTTAGTTGAGTTCCCGAAATGAACTGCAATGTTCCTAGTACGATCTGTTCACACAGAAGGCCACCGTAGGAATGAGGAAAATGATGAAGAGACAGACAGAAAAGAGAGATCATTTTAAAAAGTCTTTAGGGGTAGTTCAGGCCAGTCTTCAGGTGAGTTCAGGCCAGTCTTCAGGTGAGTTCAGGTCAGTCTTCAGGTGATTTCAGGCCACTCTTCAGGTGAGTTCAGGCCAGTCTTCAGGTGAGTTCAGGTCAGTCTTCAGGTGATTTCAGGCCACTCTTCAGGTGAGTTCAGGCCAGTCTTCAGGTGAGTTCAGGTCAGTCTTCAGGTGAGTTCAGGTCAGTCTTCAGGTGATTTCAGGCCACTCTTCAGGTGAGTTCAGGCCAGTCTTCAGGTGAGTTCAGGTCAGTCTTCAGGTGATTTCAGGCCACTCTTCAGGTGAGTTCAGGCCAGTCTTCAGGTGAGTTCAGGCCAGTCTTCATGTGTCTGTCCTGAGCTGCCGGAATCGCCCTTCACTCCGGTGCTGCCAGAATCTCCCGTCCATTCGGGACCTATTGCCGCTCGAAAGGCGCCACGGAGGCGGATTAGAATAGAAGGCAGATAAAGACTACGGTGGAGTGGGGTCCACGTCCCGCGCCAGAGCCGCCACCGCCACCGCCGAGAGACACCCACCCAGACCCTCCCCTATAGGTTCAGTTTTTGTGGCCGGAGTCCGCACCTTTGGGGGGGGTGTACTGTCACATTCTGACCTTAGTTATTTTGTTATGTCTTTGTTTTAGTATGGTCAGGGCGTGAGTTGGGTGGGTTGTCTATGTTCCTTTTTCTATGTGGTGTTTTTGTGTTTGGCCTGGTGTGGTTCTCAATCCGAGGCAGGTGTCGTTAGTTGTCTCTGATTGAGATCATACTTAGGTAGCCTTTTCCCACCTGTGTGGTGTGGGTGATTATTTTCTGTTCAGTGTTTTTTCAGCACCATACAGGACTGTTCGTTTGTCGTTTTTTTTGTTTTGTTTCAGTGTTCAATTACTTTATTAAAGAAAATGTACACTTACCACGCTGCGCATTGGTCCACTTCTTCTTCCACCTACAACGAACGTTACAGTTGGGACTGCCGTTGGGACTTATGTAGGCCCTAACATTTTGTTGGCACCGTTTGTCACCATTATAGTGGAATTAATGTATTGTTGAGTGTTGTGTAGTGGCTTTGCTGGCATACATCCCACAATTATTATTTTTTGCCAAGATTTACATGCTAAAATCACAGCTGTCAGGTATCTATGCTGCAATTTTTTACGTGCCGGGGGATAGAGTCAGTCTGTTATATCTGGTGTTATTCTTCTATCTTATCTGGTGTCCTGTATGAATTTAAGTATGCACCCTTTAATTCTCTCTCCTTCCCCTCCCGGAAGACCT
Organism: Oncorhynchus tshawytscha; assembly: GCF_018296145.1. Taxonomy (NCBI): domain Eukaryota; kingdom Metazoa; phylum Chordata; class Actinopteri; order Salmoniformes; family Salmonidae; genus Oncorhynchus; species Oncorhynchus tshawytscha. The sequence continues at coordinate 797,982 of NC_056430.1, read as the reverse complement.
GAGCCCTCGGACCATGCCTCAGGACTACCTGGCCTGAGGGCTCCTGGCTGTCCCCAGTCCACATGGTTGTGCTGCTACTCCAGTTTCAACTGTTCTGCCTGTGGCTATGGAACCCTGACCTGTTCACCGGACGGGATACCTTGTCCCGGACCTGCTGTTTTCAACTCTCTCTCTACCGCACCTGCTGTCTCGACCTCTGAATGCTCTGATATGAAAAGCCAACTGACATTTACTCCTGAGGTACTGACCTGTCAGTCTTCAGGTGAGTTCAGGCCACTCTTCAGGTGAGTTCAGGCCAGTCTTCAGGTGAGTTCAGGCCAGTCTTCAGGTGAGTTCAGGCCAGTCTTCAGGTGAGTTCAGGCCAGTCTTCAGGTGAGTTCAGGCCAGTCTTCAGGTGAGTTCAGACCAGTCTTCAGGTGAGTTCAGGCCAGTCTTCAGGTGAGTTCAGGCCAGTCTTCAGGTGTAGTTCAGGCCAGTCTTCAGGGGTAGTTCAGGCCAGTCTTCAGGCGTAGTTCAGGCCAGTCTTCAGGGGTAGTTCAGGCCAGTCTTCAGGGGTAGTTCAGGCCAGTCTTCAGGGGTAGTTCAGGCCAGTCTTCAGGGGTAGTTCAGGCCAGTCTTCAGGGGTAGTTCAGGCCAGTCTTCAGGGGTAGTTCAGGCCACTCTTCAGGGGTAGTTCAGGCCACTCTTCAGGGGTAGTTCAGGCCACTCTTCAGGGGTAGTTCAGGCCACTCTTCAGGGGTAGTTCAGGCCACTCTTCAGGGGTAGTTCAGGCCACTCTTCAGGGGTAGTTCAGGCCACTCTTCAGGTGAGTTCAGGCCACTCTTCAGGTAAAAGAGGACATCCCCAGATCAGTTAAACTCAGCTAGAACATGGGTGAGAATGCTGTTTATCGTCTATTTTTACCAGAAGACGCAGTCGACATTTGGTCGTGTTTGTTTCAGCAACACTCTGTCGATTTGTTCTCGGGGACGAGCAGCTGTCTCATGTGGGTAGCTTGTGGGTTGAACTACTGTTTCTCACACCACTTGTCCCATGTTCCGGAGAATAATTTGCCCATCAACTGTTCCCATGCTGACAGACGTGTTGCAGGATGTTACACAAGTCAGTAGAACTCCTATTCATCCAGTCCTCCTGTCTAGCTGAATGTTTCTTTTCTGTGTCTCCTCGGGTTTGTCGGCAGCCCTAACGGCACCCTTTTAAAGTGGTCTAGTTTTCACCATGGCCCATAGGGCACTTCTAGTTTAGTACTATATAGGGGATAGGGAGTGATCTGGACATGTGTATTATTCATCTGATTCTCTATCAACCTAACTGTGGTGTTTGTTCTCTCCTTCTCTCTCTCCCTCCGCCACATCTGTATCTCTCCTTCTCTCTCTCCCTCCATCTGTATCTCTCCTTCTCTCTCTCCCTACATCTGTATCTCTCCTTCTCTCTCTCCCTCCATCTGTATCTCTCCTTCTCTCTCTCCCTCCATCTGTATCTCTCCTTCTCTCTCTCCCTCCATCTGTTTCTCTCCTTCTCTCTCTCCCTCCGCCACATCTGTATCTCTCCTTCTCTCTCTCCCCTCCATCTGTATCTCTCCTTCTCTCTCTCCCTCATCTGTTTCTCTCCTTCTCTCTCTCCCTCCATCTGTATCTCTCCTTCCCTCTCTCCCTCCATCTGTATCTCTCCTTCTCTCTCTCCCTCCATCTGTTTCTCTCCTTCTCTCTCTCCCTCCATCTGTTTCTCTCCTTCTCTCTCTCCCTCCATCTGTATCTCTCCTTCCCTCTCTCCCTCCATCTGTATCTCTCCTTCTCTCTCTCCCTCCATCTGTATCTCTCCTTCTCTCTCTCCCCCTCATCTGTATCTCTCCTCTCTCTCCCATCTGTATCTCTCCTTCTCTCTCTCCCTCCATCTGTATCTCTCCTTCTCTCTCTCCCTCCATCTGTATCTCTCCTTCTCTCTCTCCCTCCATCTGTATCTCTCCTTCTCTCTCTCCCTCCATCTGTATCTCTCCTTCTCTCTCTCTCCCCTCCATCTGTATCTCTCCTTCTCTCTCTCTCCCCTCCATCTGTATCTCTCCTTCTCTCTCTCTCTCCCTCCATCTGTATCTCTCCTTCTCTCTCTCTCTCCCTCCATCTGTATCTCTCCTTCTCTCTCTCTCTCCCTCCATCTGTATCTCTCCTTCTCTCTCTCTCTCCCTCCATCTGTATCTCTCCTTCTCTCTCTCTCTCTCCCTCCATTTGTGTCTCTCCTTCTCTCTCTCTCTCCCTCCATTTGTGTCTCTCCTTCTCTCCCTTCATCTGTTTCTCTCCTTCTTTCTCCCTCCAATCCATCTGTTTCTCCCTCCATCTATCTTCTCTCTCTCTCTCCCTCCATCTCCTTCTCTCTCTCCAACCTTCCCATCTGTATCTCTCCTTCTCTCAACCCCCCCACCCTCCTTTCTGACTCACCCCTCTACTCCCAAGGTTCCTGAGTTCGTGCGGGAGAGGCGTTTTGGTGACTGGCTGAGGAATAAGCGTGATTTGGCCGTTTCCAGAAACTGTTATTGGGTCACGCCCATCCCCCTCTGGTACAGTGACGACTTTGTGGAGGTCAGTAACTGTCTGACACACATTAGAAAGTTAGTGAAGCCTAGCCGTACCTTCACAACAGCAGTGGAGACTAGCCGTACCTTCACAACAGCAGTGGAGACTAGCCGTACCTTCACAACAGCAGTGGAGACTAGCCCTACCTTCACAACAGCAGTGGAGACTAGCCCTACCTTCACAACAGCAGTGGAGACTAGCCGTACCTTCACAGCAGCAGTGGAGACTAGCCGTACCTTCACAACAGCAGTGGAGACTAGCCGTACCTTCACAACAGCAGTGGAGCCTAGCCCTACCTTCACAACAGCAGTGGAGACTAGCCCTACCTTCACAACAGCAGTGGAGACTAGCCGTAACTTCACAACAGCAGTGGAGCCTAGCCCTACCTTCACAACAGCAGTGGAGACTAGCCCTACCTTCACAACAGCAGTGGAGACTAGCCCTACCTTCACAGCAGCAGTGGAGACTAGCCCTACCTTTACAACAGCAGTGAAGACTAGCCCTACTTTCAACAGCAGTGGAGACTAGCCCTACCTTTACAACAGCAGTGGAGACTAGCCCTACCTTTACAACAGCAGTGGAGACTAGCCCTACCTTTACAACAGCAGTGGAGACTAGCCCTACCTTTACAACAGCAGTGGAGACTAGCCCTACCTTTACAACAGCAGTGGAGACTAGCCCTACCTTTACAACAGCAGTGGAGACTAGCCCTACTTTCACATCAGCAGTGGAGACTAGCCCTACTTTCACATCAGCAGTGGAGACTAGCCCTACCTTCACAGCAGCAGTGGAGACTAGCCCTACCTTTACAACAGCAGTGGAGACTAGCCCTACCTTTACAACAGCAGTGGAGACTAGCCCTACCTTTACAACAGCAGTGGAGACTAGCCCTACCTTTACAACAGCAGTGGAGACTAGCCCTACTTTCACATCAGCAGTGGAGACTAGCCCTACCTTCACAGCAGCAGTGGAGACTAGCCCTACCTTCACAGCAGCAGTGGAGACTAGCCCTAGCTTCACAGCAGCAGCACAGACTAACTGCACAAGACGTGGCCTAATAGTGGGGACATTTTGAAACACAGAAACACTGGAAAGGGTGTAAAATACAGGTTTAGTGTGTTACCTCAGTGTGAGTCAATTCCTTCAAGACAGTTTTAAAGATCGCCTATAAACGTAAAGCACAAATAACTCTTTAAAAACGAACATACAAATAACTATCGACTACTCTCTCCTGATTCCGTATATCCCCTCTAAATATTTCTCAAGCAACTTCAAATTCCTGTCACACTACCACCTCAGTGCTACCGGCCTCTTCTTCACAAGCTGAAGGGAACAGATGGTTAGATAGACTACCATACAGTACCAGTCAAAAGTTTGGACAAACCTACTCATTCAAGGGTTTTTCTTTATTTTTTTTACTATTTTCTACATTGTAGAATAATAGTGAAGACATAAAAACTATGAAATAACGCATATGGAATCATGTAGTAACCAAAAAAAGTGTTAAACAAATCAAAATATATTTGAGATTCTTCAAAGTAGCCACCCTTTGCCTTGATGAAAGATTTTTCTTTTTAAATATTTGTTTTAGTTCATCCAAATTGGCATGTTGGTTTCCTTACCGTGGAAGCAGTCTATGGACACGCTATGACAGCAACCTATGCCTTGGTTTTGTTCACCTGACCAATGTTTTTAGCATTTGTGGAACAAATCCAATGCAAGTTAGTGGCACCTATATTAGAATGTACGCGCTGCATATCCATATCATCTATAAGTAACATCATTGAGTCACACATTTTTAGATACTTCACGATGATTTGGACATGAAGTGTGAAAATGCTAATATTTTTTTTTATTTATTTTATCTTTATTTAACTAGGCAAGTCAGTTAAGAACAAATTCTTATTTTCAATGACGGCCTAGGAACAGTGGGTTAACTGCCTGTTCAGGGGCAGAACGACAGATTTGTACCTTGTCAGCTCGGAGGTTTGAACTTGCAACCTTCCGGTTACTAGTCCAACGCTCTAACGACTAGGCTACGCAGCCGCCCCGGTTGACGTGCATTGAATTTGTGCCACAAATGCTAAAAAAGTTTGACGCATTTGAAACAGTGGCCTGGTAAACAAAATCAAAGTATGGGTTTCTGTCATACCTTGTCCATAGACTACTGACAGGCGGAGGAAACCAATGTGCTATCTTGTCATTTGGGTGAACTATTCATTTAGCATTGAGGGGAGATTCTTAAATGGAAAAAAACACACAAAAAAACAGGAACAGCACCATCTAGTGGTCAGAACCTGGTAATAACATAATGTAGGATTGTACATAAACCTAACAGCTTCAATGACTCATTTTTCTGAAGTGGTGGGAAAAAACATCACCAAATTCATTGAGAATACATTCTATAGGACGAAGAAACAAGACTCCAAGCCGCAAAGCCATGCTACTGGTCAGACATGTGGACATGGTGTCACGTTGTGACCTTAGTTCTTTTGTTATGTCTTTGTTTTAGTATGGTCAGGGCGTGAGTTGGGTGTGTTGTCTATGTTCCTTTTTCTATGATTTGGGATTTCTGTGTTTGACCTGATTCTCAATCAGAGGCAGCTGTCTATCGTTGAGAGCCATACTTAGGTAGCCTGGTTGTCCCTGATTGAGAACCATACTTAGGTAGCCTGGTTGTCCCTGATTGAGAACCATACTTAGGTAGCCTGGTTGTCCCTGATTGAGAACCATACTTAGGTAGCCTGGTTGTCCCTGATTGAGAACCATACTTAGGTAGCCTGGTTGTCCCTGATTGAGAACCATACTTAGGTAGCCTGGTTGTCCCTGATTGAGAACCATACTTAGGTAGCCTGGTTGTCCCTGATTGAGAACCATACTTAGGTAGCCTGGTTGTCCCTGATTGAGAACCATACTTAGGTAGCCTGGTTGTCCCTGATTGAGAACCATACTTAGGTTGCCTGGTTGTCCCTGATGGAGAACCATACTTAGGTAGCCTGGTTTCACCTTTGAGTTGTGGGTGAATGTTTCCTGTTGTAATGTTTGTTTCGGTTTTGGTTTGTATCATTCACGTTGTTATTTTGTATTCTTTAGTGTTCAGTTTCAGAAACTAAAATGGACACCTACCACGCTGCACATTGGTCCGACCTCTCCTCCTCCTCAGAGGAGGAAGAAGAAACCCGTGGATTGATCTGGATTCCTCATGTCTAACTCATAGTTAAAATAAAGTCCAAATTAGATGTTAGATAATATATTATAATTAAATTATAATATATTTATTGATTTTTTTATATGAATCCAATAAATTAAAATGACCAATTTGGATGATCAATCAGTTAGTTAGCTTAACTTCCTCAGAGATCAACATATATTTCAACAATATAACGTGGCAGGAATGCTAATCATATCTGTTCCTTCCAAACAGGAATAATCTCAGAACAATCTGACATGCTGGGTGTCAATCCATTTTCTAGTGCTTTTTGAGGTGGAATGAATGGCACGAATGAAATGAGCAACTCTGACTAAAAGAAGGACAGCGAGAGCGGAGGAGTGACCTGTTTCCTAGAAATAGCAGTGTGTTACCAGGTGGCGGCAGTGGTCTCTGGAGGGGCAGTGGCTCCCTGAGCTGGAGAGCAGAGAGACGGAGGAGGCAGAAAGGAAATTAGAGTGGCCCGGAGCTCTCTGCCTATCTCTCTCGCTCTCTCTGCCTCTCTTTCGCTCTCTCTGCCTATCTCTCTCGCTCTCTCTGCCTATCTCTCTCGCTCTCTCTGCCTGCCTATCTCTCTCGCTCTCTCTGCCTATCTCTCTCGCTCTCCTATCTCTCTCGCTCTCTCTGCCTATCTCTCTCGCTCTCTCTGCCTATCTCTCTCGCTCTCTCTGCTGCTCTCGCTCTCTGCTCTCTTTCGCTCTCTCTGCCTCTCTCGCTCTCTGCCTCTTTCGCTCTGCCTCTCTCTGCCTCTTCGCTCTCTCTGCCTCTCTCTCGCTCTCTCTGCCTCTCTTTCTCTCTCTGCCTCTCGCTCTCTCTGCTCTCTCTCGCTCTCTCTGCCTCTCTTTCGCTCTCTCTGCCTCTCTTCGCTCTCTCTGCCTATCTCTCTCGCTCTCTCTGCCTATCTCTCTCGCTCTCTCTGCCTATCTCTCTCTCTCTGCCTCTCTTTCGCCTCTCTGCCTCTCTCGCTCTCTCTGCCTCTCTCTCTCTCGCTCTCTCTGCCTCTCTCTCGCTCTCTCTGCCTCTCTCTCGCTCTCTCTGCCTCTCTTTCGCTCTCTCTGCCTCTCTTTCGCTCTCTCTGCCTCTCTCTCGCTCTCTCTGCCTCTCTCTCGCTCTCTCTGCCTCTCTCTCGCTCTCTCTGCCTCTCTCTGCCTCTCTGCCTCTCTCTCTCTCTCTGCCTCTCTCTGCTCTCTGCCTCTCTCTCGCTCTCTCTGCCTCTCTCTCGCTCTCTCTGCCTCTCTCTCGCTCTCTTCTCGCTCTCTCTGCCTCTCTTTCTCTCTGCCTCTCTCTGCCTCTCTCTCTCGCTCTCTCTGCCTCTCTCTCGCTCTCTCTGCCTCTCTCTCGCTCTCTCTGCCTCTCTCTCGCTCTCTCTGCCTCTCTCTCGTTCTCTCTGCCTCTCTCTCGCTCTCTCTGCCTCTCTCTCGCTATCTCTGCCTCTCTCGCTCTCTCTGCCTCTCTCTCGCTTCTCTCTCTCTCTGCCTCTCTCTCGTTCTCTATCTCTCTGCCTCTCTCTCTGCCTCTCTCTCGTTCTCTCTCTCTCTGCCTCTCTCTCTCTCTCTGCCTCTCTTTTGCTCTCTCTCTCTCTCTCTCTCTTTTTCTCTGCCTCTCTCTCTCTCTGCCTCTCTCTTTCTCCCTCCATCTCTATGTTGCGTGAGACACCCACAGAGGCCGTATCTGGGCCAGCTACCTGAGTCCGTCTAAAATTGGAACAGGATCACAGACCTAAACTCAGAGGAATGGAACATGTTTCAAACAACCTTTTTTTTAGGCAAGAAGCCCCACCTGAGAAGGGAAATGATGGTTGTCTGCCAACTCGTCTAGCTCTTCATATCACCCGTATCGCTCGGTATCTGTAGAGCACTTTGTGACAACTTCTGATGTGAAATACATTCGATTGACTTTAGCTGGCATGAGAAGCTTCAGACATGACTGGTGTTGTTATCTTGTTCCAAGCCAGACTGTCTGTTATCAGGACTGTTCTTTAACTGTAGATACTAGTGGTTCAGACATTACACTGTGTTTGTCTCTGTGTGTGTGTTTCCAGGTGGTCTGTGTTGGGTCCGTGGCTGAGCTGGAGGAGTTGACGGAAGTGAGAGTGACTGATCTGCGTCGTGAGAGGTGAGTCATTGATAGTCTGCAGTGATTACACACCACACATAACTGTCTCTGTCCCTCTCAATGGAGTGTCAGTTGCGATGAGCGTGGGAGGATTGTTCCTTCGAGGACATCGAGTGCCTATCAGTTCATACTTACCGTTTGCCTTTGTTTGCTGAAACCCATAGTTTTTGATAAAAGTAGCCTTTTACGCCACTTCTGCCAATGGGGCTGCTGTTTGCTAACGCAGCTCCTCATTGCATGGCCAATTTTTTACAACTTTTGCCAGTGGAGGCATGGACTGCTATTTTTATAAAAAACTATGGATTCCAAATCCAAGTGATCCAATCAGGACAGGTACCTAGTAGTCTATATACAATCAGGACAGGTACCCAGTAGTCTATATACAATCAGGACAGGTACCCAGTAGTCTATATACAATCAGGACAGGTCCCCAGTAGTCTACATACAATCAGGACAGGTACCCAGTAGTCTATATACAATCAGGACAGGTACCCAGTAGTCTATATACAATCAGGACAGGTACCCAGTAGTCTATATACAATCAGGACAGGTACCCAGTAGTCTATATACAATCAGGACAGGTACCCAGTAGTCTATATACAATCAGGACAGGTACCCAGTAGTCTATATACAATCAGGACAGGTACCCAGTAGTCTATATACAATCAGGACAGGTACCCAGTAGTCTATATACAATCAGGACAGGTCCCAGTAGTCTATATACAATTAGGACAGGTACCCAGTAGTCTATATACAATCAGGACAGGTACCCAGTAGTCTATATACAATTAGGACAGGTACCCAGTAGTCTATATACAATCAGGACAGGTACCCAGTAGTCTATATACAATCAGGACAGGTACCCAGTAGTCTATATACAATCAGGACAGGTACCCAGTAGTCTATATACAATCAGGACAGGTACCCAGTAGTCTATATACAATTAGGACAGGTACCCAGTAGTCTATATACAATCAGGACAGGTACCCAGTAGTCTATATACAATCAGGACAGGTACCCAGTAGTCTATATACAATCAGGACAGGTACCCAGTAGTCTATATACAATCAGGACAGGTACCCAGTAGTCTATATACAATCAGGACAGGTACCCAGTAGTCTATATACAATCAGGACAGGTACCCAGTAGTCTATATACAATCAGGACAGTTACCCAGTAGTCTATATACAATCAGCACAGGTACCCAGTAGTCTATATACAATTAGGACAGGTCCCCAGTAGTCTATATACAATTAGGACAGGTACCCAGTAGTCTATATACAATCAGGACAGGTACCCAGTAGTCTATATACAATCAGGACAGGTACCCAGTAGTCTATATACAATTAGCACAGGTACCCAGTAGTCTATATACAATTAGGACAGGTACCCAGTAGTCTATATACAATTAGCACAGGTACCCAGTAGTCTATATACAATCAGGACAGGTCCCCAGTAGTCTATATACAATCAGGACAGGTACCCAGTAGTCTATATACAATCAGGACAGGTACCCAGTAGTCTATATACAATCAGGACAGGTACCCAGTAGTCTATATACAATCAGGACAGGTACCCAGTAGTCTATATACAATCAGGACAGGTACCCAGTAGTCTATATACAATCAGGACAGGTACCCAGTAGTCTATATACAATCAGGACAGGTACCCAGTAGTCTTATAAAAGTATTGACTGTATGCTTGATGTTTTAACTTTCTACTCCATTGGAAAACAATTGATTACAGAGTCTCGTTTAATGGACGTCACGTTATTTATCAGAAATAACAGATTTCAGCAGAGAAAGGGAAGCAATCATACAGGACAAACATCCCAAAATATTAGGACAATGACACATTTGTTGTTTTGTCTCTGTACTCCAACACTCCAACACTTTGGATTTGAAATAATACAATGACTATTAGGTTAAAGTGCAAATTGTCAACTTTAATTTAAGGGTATTTTAATCTGTAATCAGGTGAACCGTTTAGAATTTACAACACTTTTTGTACATAG